>NC_081363.1:31671833-31886116 GCF_030684315.1 Stegostoma tigrinum
GACTGATTTCGGTTCCTATCTCCATCCCTCAAACGTGGCTCCTCGCCCTGGCCCCGGTCTCCTTCTCCCTGTCGGTGTCTCGGCAACGGCGCAGCAGCCGGGGAACTACGGGCTGTCATTCGCATTAGTCCTCCTCCGCGAAATCCAAAACCGCGCTCAGTTCGCGTTTCGAAACCCAGTGATGATCCGCAACAAACCCAATTTACTGCAAGCGTTGGCAAATCTCGCACTGCAAATGGAATAATGCTGAAAATAGGAACGTCTTTAACAGCCATAAAACTAACATAAACTCCGATTATATAACATCTTTCTCAACCACTGGATGTTACAGCCACTCCGCAGTCACCCCCTAACAGCAATGTCATTGACAACAAATAATTATCTGGTTCGTAAAGTGATTGAGAGGTCTGGATATCAAGAGGCCAGGTACAACCTTTGCTTTCTCAGAATTGTGGCATCCACTCTTAAAAGCCAGGGGCGTCGTCCACCAAAACGTGTGTTTTGGAACTCCAGGCACATAGTATAAAATTCCAGGGCCTTTGCCTTAAACTTTTAATTGGCAATTGCCCTGCTAATAAGAAACTTTGAGAATAAGAGCCACAGGCTTTTGGAGGGATGGAACTTAGCTGGATAGAAGGACTAAGCCCATTTTAAAGCCTGAATGGCTATACAGCTGACACTCATTCCAACTCCCTACTGGCTCTCCTTGATCCGCTGTCTGATTGCCAAGGTTAGGCCTTCTTCACATACCCAAAAAAGTCTGGATTTAAGAATGTACTGATGGCCACTAAGTCATCGTCGGAAAAGCCCATCTGGTTCACTGATGCCCTTCAGCGAAGAAATCTGTCGTCCTCACCTGGTATGGCCAACATGTGAATCTACATCCACAGCAACGTGGTTGACTCTCACTTGCCCTCGGAAATGGCCAAGCAAGCCATTCAGTTATGCCAAGTGCCACCAACTCTCAAAAGAAATGAAACCAGACAGATCACCTGGTAGATAATAAAATGTGAGGCTGGATGAACACAGCAGGCCAAGCAGCATCTCAGGAGCACAAAAGCTGACGTTTTGGGCCTGGACCCTTCATCAGAGAGGGGGATGGGGAGAGGGAACTGGAATAAATAGGGAGAGAGGGGGAGGCGGACCGAAGATGGAGAGTAAAGAAGATAGGTGGAGAGAGTATAGGTGGGGAGGGGATAGGTCAGTCCAGGGAAGACGGATAGGTCAAGGTGGTGGGATGAGGTTAGTAGGTAGATGGGGGTGCGGCTTGGGGTGGGAGGAAGGGATGGGTGAGAGGAAGAACAGGTTAGGGAGGCAGAGACAGGTTAGACTGGTTTTGGGATGCAGTGGGTGGGGGGGGGGAAGAACTGGGCTGGTTGTGTGGTGCAGTGGGGGGAGGGGACGAACTGGGCTGGTTTAGGGATGCAGTAGGGGAAGGGGAGATTTTGAAACTGGTGAAGTCCACATTGATACCATTAGGCTGCAGGGTTCCCAGGCGGAATATGAGTTGCTGTTCCTGCAACCTTCGGGTGGCCCAGGCAGAATATGAGTTGCTGTTCCTGGGAGAGGGGGGAGGCGGACTGAAGATGGATAGAGAAGATAGGTGGAGAGGAGAGTATGGGTGCGGAGGTAAGGAGGGGATAGGTCAGTCCCGGGAGGATGGACAGGTCAAGGGGGCGGAATGAAGTTAGTAAGTAGGAAATGGAGGTGCAGCTTGAGGTGGGAGGAGGGGATAGGTGAGAGGAAGGACAGGTTAGGCAGGCAGGGACGAGCTGGGCTGGTTTTTGGATGCGGTGGGGGGAGGGGAGACTTTGAAGCTGGTGAAATCCACATTGATACCATTGGTCTGCAGGGTTCCCAAGCGAAATATGAGTTGCTGTTCCTGCATCTTTCGGGTGGCATCATTATGGCACTGTAGGAGGCCCAGGATGGACATGTCGTCTAAGGAATGGGAGGGGAGTTGAAATGGTTTGCGACTGGGAGGTGCAGTTCTTTACTGCAGACCGAGCGTAGGTGTTCTGCAAAGCTGTCCCCAAGCCTCTGCTTGGTTTCCCCAATGTACAGGAAGCCACACTGGGTACAATGGATACAGTATACCACATTGGCAGATGTGCAGGTGAACATCTGCTTGATGTGGAAAGTCATCTTGGGGCCTGGGATGGGGGCGAGGGACGAAGCGTGGGTGCAGGTGTACTAACCTCATCCCGCCCGCTTGACCTGTCCGTCCTCCCCGGACTGACCTACCTCCCCACCCACACTCTCCTCTCCACCTATCTTCTCCTCTATCCATCTTCAGCCCGCCTCCCCCTCTCTCCCTATATATTTCAGAACCCTCTCCCCATCCCCCTTTTCTGATGAAGGGTCTGGGTCCGAAACGTCAGCTTTTGTGCTCCTAAGATGCTGCTTGGCCTGCTGTGTTCATCCAGCCCCACACTTTGTTATCTTGGATTCTCCAGCATCTGCTATTCCCATTATCTCTGAAGCAACAGCCTGACATTGTTTGTAAGGTATGATTCTGTGAGTATGACTGTGTCATAGACACCACCATCTCTCCTGCGTGACCTGCTGGAAAGACCCAGCAGAGGTGACAGCATAGAGGTGTGCAGTTGGAAGAGAGTTTCCATGGGAAACATTGACTCCTGACCCCATGAAGTCTTATGGCTTCAGGTTATACATGGGCAAGGAAACGTTCTGCTGATTACCACATACTGTTCTCCCTCAGCTGATGCATCAGTATTCCTCCATGTTGAACAATACTTAGAGGAAGCACGCAAGTTAGCAAGGTCACAAAATGTACGCTGGATGGAGGATATCAACATCCACCATCGTGAATGGCACGGCAGCAGTACGACTGATTGAGCTGGTCGAGAACTAAAAGACACAGCTACTCAACTGGGTCTGTGGCAGGTGGTGAGGGAACCAACAAGAGGGAAGTACATACTTGACCTCATCCTTACCAATCTGCCAGCTGCAGATACATCTGTCCATGACAGTATCGATAAGAATGACCAATGCACAGTCCTTCTGGAGATGAAGTCCCATCTTTACATTAAGAGTAACCTCTGCCATATTATATAATACTATCACCGTGCTAAATGGGACAAACATCAAATAGATCTAGCAACTCAAGACTGAGCATCCTTGAGGCACTGTAGGCCATCAGAGTAGAATTGTACTCAGTACAATTTGTAACTGCATGGCTTGGCATATCCCCCACTCAACCATTACCATCCAGCCAGTTCAAACATCAACAAAACAGATGAATTCCAGAGGCGAGTTGAGAGTGACAGCCTTTCATATCAAGGAGCCCTAGCAAAACTGAAATCACTGAATATCAGGGCAAAGTCTCCGCTGTTTGAGTCATACCTGACACATAGGAAGATGGTCGTGGTCACTGGAGGTCAGTCATCTCTGCAGGAGATCCTCAAGGTAGTGTCCTAGGCCCAACCATCTTCAGCTGCTTCATCAATGACCTTCATAAGGTCAGAAATGGAGATGTTTGCCAATGATTGCACAATATTCAGCACCCTTTATGACTCCTCAGATACTGACGCAGTCCATGTTCAAGATTTGGATAATATGAAGGCTTGGACTGACAAGTGGTAAGTCACATTTGTGCCACACAAATGCCAGGCTATGACTACCACCAGTAGGAGGTACATGTCATCACGGCCCTTTGACATTCAAAGGTGTTACCATCACTGAATCCTCTACTATCAATATCTTGGGGTCTACCATTGACCAGAAATTCAACTGGACTCACCACATAAACACAGTGGCTACAAGAGCTGGTCAGAGGCCAGGAATACTGTCCCAGGTAACTCACCTCCTGACTTCTTGAAGCCTGTCCACCATCTACAAGGCGCAAGTCAGGATGTGACAGAATACTCCCCACTTGCCTGCATGAGTGCAGCCCCAGCAACACTCAAGACACTTGATACCATCTACGACAAAGAAGCCCACTTGATTGGCATTAAATCCACAAGCATCCACTCCCTCCACCACCAATGCTCAGTAGCACAGTGTGTACTACCTATAAGTTGCACTGCAGAAATTCACCAAAGATTCTCAGACAGTGCCTTTTAAACCCATGACCACTTCTATCTGGAAGGTCAAGGGCAGCAGGTACATGGGAACACCACCACCTTCAAAATCCCCTCCAAGCCATTCGCCATATCAACTTGGAAATGTATCTCCATTCCTTCACTGTTGCTGGGTCAAAATTCTGGAATTCCCTCCTTAATGGCATTGTGTGTCAACCCACAGCAGGTGAACTACACTGGCTCAAGCATCACCACTTTCAATGAATTTAAAAAATGCTTGATGCCTCTAAAATTTAAACATATATCTATCTCTTTATGAATATATTCAGTGACATGACCTCCACAGCCCTCTGTGCTAGAAAATTGAGCAAGTTCCCAATCCTTTAAGTGAAGATACTTTTTTCTCTTATCGCAATCCTAAAAAGCCTACCCCATATTCTAAGTTTGTGACCGCTCATTCTACAACTCACAACTAGGGAAAACATCTTCCCTGCATCAAGGCCATCCATTCCTGGTAGAATTTTACATGTTTCAATCAGATCTTCTCTCATCCTTCTAAATTCTAGTGAGTGCAGACCCAATCAAATCAGTTTCTCCTCACAGATCAAAAACAGAAGTTGCTGGAAAAGCTCAGCAACATCTGTGAAGAGAAAATCAGAATTAACGTTTCAGGTCCGGTGCCCCTTCCTCAGAACTCAGCATCTGCAGTCCTTTTGGTTTTTATTTAGTATTCTCCCCACAGAACAGTTCAGTCATCCCTGGTAATAAGCCTAGTGAACCTCCACTATCCAGTAAGTGCCTTTCTTAGGCACAGAAACCAAAACTGCACACAATACTCCAAGTGTAATCTCTCAAGGCCTTGTATAATGACATTACTACTTCTTAAATCAAATCTTCTTGCTCTTAAATTCAATATACTAATTGCCTTCCTAATTGCTTGCTGTACCTGCCCATCTACTTTAATTGACTTGTGTACAATGACTTGTTTCTGCAGCTGCATAAGAGACTCCAGGATGCTATGTTGCCTCCCTGGTGTCGGGGTCTGGGTTGTCATTGGATGGTTGCAGGTCTTTCTGAAGAGAGAAGGCAAACAGTCATAAATATTGGTGCCAATGACATCGGTAGAAAAACAGATGAGGTCCTGCCAGCAGAATTCAGGGAGCTAGAAAGTAGATTAAAATACAGAACCCCAAAAGGTGGTAATCTCTGGATTACTTTCAGTGCCACATGGTAGTGAATTTAGAAATAGAAGCTCAATTTTAGGTAGTGAAGCTGGGCTGATGGTTGAAGTGCCAGTGCGGGAGCATTTTGCAGACAGTGAACATAACCCCATCAGATTTAAGATTATTATGGAAAAGTTCAAGGATGGGCCTATAATCAAAGTTCTAAACTGGGGGAAGGTTGATTTTGATAAAGTCAGGTATGATTTGGCCAGAGTGGACTGGGCGCAGATATCTTTAGGTAAATCTGTGGCAGAGCTGTGGACACATTCCAGAAAGAAATAGAGTACAAAGGACCAAACTATTCCCAATACAGACAAAAGATGGAACCAAGAAACCCAGTTAACCCTGGATATCAATGGACGTACAGGATTAGACAAAGAGAGAAAGTCAATTTTGTGGCAGATACCAAGAGATTAAAACAGCAGAAATTCTACAGAAGTAGTCAATGTCTAAGTGGAAATGTAGAAACCAAATCAAGAGAGCAAAAAGGGGGTGTGAAAAGATAATGGCAAGTAAAATAATGTAAAGTCCTAAGTTGAGGGTTACATTAAGGATAAAAGGATGACAAAGGAAAGAGTGGGACCCATTAAGGACCACAGTGGTTATTTGTGCCTGAAGTCAGAGGATGCAGGTAGAATTCTAAATGAATGCTTTGTGTCAGTGTTGACTAAAGAGAAGAACAGTGTGGAAATCGGGGAGTGAAATAATTAAAATGAATTGGCATAGACAGAGAGGAGGTTAAGAGTGTCTGGCACGTCTAAAAATAGATAAATCTCCAGGGCTGAATGAAATACATCCTATGCTGTTAAGTGAGGCAAAGGAGAAAATCACAGGGGCATTGACAATAAATCTCAATTCCTCCATAGCCACAAGAGAGGTGCTACAGAACTGGAGGACAGCCACTGTGGTATCATTATTCGAGAGGAGAGCAAGGGATAAACCAGAAAACTACAGGCTAGTTGCTCTAAACTCAGTGTTGGGAAACTATTGGAAGCAATTGAGGGAGAGAATTCATCTGCTTTTGGAGAAGCAGGGATTAATTGAGAGTAGTCAGCATGGTTTTGTTAAGGAGAGGTCATGTCTGATCAACGTAATTGAATTTTTAAAAATAGTAACCAGATGTGTAGATGACAATAATGCATTTGACATAGACTTTAGGCTTTTGATTAAGCCCTGCATGGGAGACGGATAGCAAAGGTAAGAGTTCATGGCGTCCAAGGAATATTGGACACAGGTTTGGCTGACTGGCAGGAAGCAGAGAGTAATGATGAGTATTTTTTGTGACTCAAAGTCTGTGTCCAGTGGAGTTCTGCAGGGATCAGTTTCAGGATCCTTGCTATTTGTGGTATATATGAATTAGTCTTAGGAGGATATTACCATTTAAATAATACTCCACTTTTCAATTTTTCACACCAAGGTGTAGCCACATTCAGCTACATTGTACTGCATCCGTTAAGTGTTTTGTTGGCTCAATTTGTCTACATCATTTTCAAGCCTCCCTGCATCTTCCTCACAACCCCACCCAGTTTTGTATCTTCAGCAAACTTGGAAATGTTGTATTTTGTTCCTTCATCCAGGTCACATATATGTATGCATGTATCGTATAGTGAATACCACCCCCGACCCACCCACTACTTACCATCTGCCACTCAGAAAATTACTTACTTACTCTCAATCTGTTTCCTATCTTGTCATATAATTCTTAATCTATGCCAATATATTACCCACTATTGCAGATGTTTTAATTTTTTTTCCACTACCCTCTTATGAGGGACCTTATCAAAGCCTTCTTAAATTCCAAATACTGCACATCCACTGGTTCTCCCTTAACTGTTCTACAAGTTACATTCTCAAAAAGACATCAGTAGATTTGTTAAGCGTGATTTGCCTTTCATAAACCCACGCTGGCTTTGTCAATTCCTGTTAATGGTTTTCAAATTTTTTATATCATACCTTTTGTAATCGTTTAACTTTTCCCCACCTCTGATGTTAGGTATTTAGTTGTTTTTCTCCCTCCCTTTTTAAATAGTGGGGTCACTTTTGCCACCCTCTAATCTGTAGGAACTACTTCAGAATAAATAGAATTTTGGAAGATAACCAAGGCATCCAATATTTCTGTGGCTACTTCCTGTAGTACTCTAGGATACAGATTATCAGGCCTTTGTAATTTGTCAGACTTTAATCCCATTAATTTCTCCAGCACTATTTTCCTACTAACACTGTTTTTTCTTCCATTCAGCCCTCTCATTTGGTTTCATAGCATTTCTGCAAAGTTATTTGTGCTCTCTTTTATGAGGACAGAACCAAAGCAAGTATTCAACTCTTCTGCCATTTCTTTGTTGCCTATTATAATTTCCCCAGCTTATGACCGTATGAGATGGGGGGGGGCCCCACTGGTGGTGGCACATACTTGTCTTTACAAATCTTTTACTATCTACAAGTTTATAGATGCTTCTATGTTCAGCTCTATCTATTATCAGTATCTATCATATTGTGGATGCCTCCTGCAAACAAATGGAACTACATGGAGAAGACAGACTGAGGAGCAGCTAATCTAGGCAAGCCAGAACAATTCTGTCAAAGAACACTGTGGAGATGGACTGCATTCACCAACTTTCTCTCCACCTATAACTTTCTTTTTGTCTGTGTATGTAGGGGAAGTTTTAAGAGAGTTAGAAGTTTAATTAGCAGAGTTATATGTGAATGGTTCACAATTGTTTACCTGTAGCTAGAATCTATTTATTTGTTGTTAGTAGTAATTAGGTACCTTGGGGAATTCTGCATAGTTGGATAAAATTTTTATCTTTCCTGATGAATTGATTTCTAGCACACTATCCCCTGCGAGGTCCTGTTGGTTATCCTGCAACTATAATTAGACCAAGAAAAATTACTTAACCTCATTCTCACCACTTTATTGCAATTGCATTTGTCCATGGTATTACTAGGAGTCACCACTGCACAGTCCTTGTAGAATCAAACTTCCAGCTTCTTAGTGAGAACATCCTCAATTCTATTGTGCAGCACAACTCCAGTTTTAAATAATATCTAGTAACAGTCTTCCAGTTTTCTATATTCCTAATATGTTCTCAGCAAGTTTATTATTGTTGTCCTAAATTCAAATTGTTGTGATGTATCCTGAGAAACTACCAAGAGGTTCAAACTCAGGTTCTGGTTATTGACTGTTTATTCAAGTATACACACAGAGAGTCAGTTTTAGGCAGTCTAGGACAGTTCTATATAAAAAAAAAGGCCCCAAGTATTCACATCTCTAGTCACATCCATCTGTCATCATTCAATTGAACAACTTACATTTAGCATACGTCCCTGATTTTCGCTCCTTGTTCCCATGTGTACATACCAGAGGCACTAGTCTCATATGTATAACACTTCTAATATCACTGATTGTGCAGTATAACCACCTCCGTGTTTCTATCACCCACTTCCTGGACTAGTCCTTTGCCCTAGTTTCATTCCTTATCCAGTCTACAGTGCATTAGCTAATCTTCTGTTTACAACTTATTTTACAAAAAGAAGCACTTTCAGCTGTAACTGTTTAATCTATTCAAGGTCATTGCCACATGTCCCCTATCTTATCAGAAAGCAAACCATGAACTGAAAGGAAGGTAGTGATGGACCTGAAGAGGATATAGACTGGCTAGTGGAATGGGCAGCTATGCCAATGAAAGTTAATGCAAACAGATATTAAGCGATACAAAGAGGCGCATTGTAAAATAAGCAGTACAAATTTATTGTGGATGTAGGACCAGACAGAGCTAGATGTATATATACACAAATAATTGAAGGTAGCGAGGCAGGTTGAGAAATTAGTTAATAAAATGTGAGGCTGGATGAACACAGCAGGCCAAGCAGCATCTCAGGAGCACAAAAGCTGACGTTTCGGGCCTAGACCCTTCATCAGAGAGGGGGATGGGGTGAGGGTTCTGGAATAAATAGGGAGAGAGAGGGGGAGGCGGACCGAAGATGGAGAGAAAAGAAGATAGGTGGAGAGGAGAGTACAGGTGGGGAGGTAGGGAGGGGATAGGTCAGTCCAGGGAAGACGGACAGGTCAAGGAGGTGGGATGAGGTTAGTAGGTAGGAAATGGACGTGCGGCTTGGGATGGGAGGAAGGGATGGGTGAGAGGAAGTAGGGAGGCAGAGACAGGCTGGACTGGTTTTGCGATGCAGTTGGGGGAGGGGATGAGCTGGGCTGGTTGTGTGATGCAGTGGGGGGAGGAGACGAACTGGGCTGGTTTTGGGACCAAAACCAGCCCAGCACATCCCCTCCCCGCACTGCATCCCAAAACCAGTCCAGCCTGATCTGCCTCCGTAACCTGTTCTTCCTCTCACCCATCCCTTCCTCCCACCCCAAGCCACACCTCCATTTCTTACCTACTAACCTCATCCCACTCCTTGACCTGTCTGTCTTCCCTGAACTGACCTATCCCCTCCCTACCTCCCCACCTACACTCTCCTCTCCACCTATCTTCTTTTCTCTCCATGTTCGGTCCGCCTCCCCCTCTCTCCCTATTTATTCCAATCCCCCTCTCTGATGAAGGGTCTAGGCCCAAAACGTCAGCTTTTGTGCTCCTGAGATGCTGCTTGGCCTGCTGTATTCATCCAGCCTCACACTTTATTATCGTGGATTCTCCAGCATCTGCAGTTCTCATTATCACTGAGAAATTAGTTACAAAGCTTTACAAGGCTCTGGACTTCATATACAGAGGTCTAGAGTACAAAAAGTAAAAGTTACAATGAATATTTATATAACTCTGGATTGATCTCAACTCAAGTGTTACATGAATTTTGTTCTCTTCATTTTAGGAAAGCTGTTAAAATTTTAGATGGATTGCGGGAAGCATTTATGAAAAAAGTTCCAAGGGGAAAATATGGATTCAGGCTTCAAATCAGAAATTCTGACCATTTGAAGATTTTTACATCAGCAAAGTGCAATTTTTCAATATTAAACTTATCTTCAAGCCATTGTTGTTGTTAAAATTTATAGGATAATGTTACTGGTCTTCATCACCTCATCTCATTTGCAGTCAGGAAATAGGGAGTTGTGGTCATGAAGTCAACTGTATTTCATACTGTTAAATATGCTTCAAGGATCAACATTAAATATGCTCAATGACCCAGTCTCTACTACTCTGTGGGGAAAAAGACTACTTATTTTTAAGTTCTGTCCCCTCGTTTCAGATTCACCTACAAGATAACATCCTCGTAAAATCTACTGTGTCAATTCTTCTCAGAATCGTCAAACTTTCAAAAGGTTGTTGCTCAATCTTATAAACTTAAATGAGTATGGGCCCAACTTGTGCAACACTTCTTCACAATACTCCGCTTTATCGCAGGAATCTGTCTCGTGAACCTTCCCTTAACTGCTTCCATTGCAAGTATTTCTGGTGCAATACTTTAAAACAGGGGTAAGCAGGAAATTTAACAAAATGTTAAAAATATGATAAGATTGATTACATTGAATATTTTGGATATCAGAAATATTTGTGACAAAAATACATTAAAAGAATTTGATTTTGTAGGGTCTGCTGACAATATTATTAGAAAAGCACCAGAAAAGACCAAGACATCAAGTCCACCTCATCCAATTCTTGTGGCAATGGAATAAAATCTGGAAGATACAGGGCATTCATTTCTCCATCAAATTTAGTTCAGATTTCAGAAACTTTTGGAACACAAAAGCTAGAGCTGTATAATGGGCAGGCTATGTTTCCAATGTTGTAGAGAATCACAGGATCTCTAAAGTGCGGGCCATCAAGTCTATACCAATCCTTTGAAGATTAACCCACGCAGACCCAGCATCCTATCCTATACGTATAACCCCACATTTACCCCAACTAGCCTATGCATCCCTGGACACAACAGACAATATACCATGGCTAATCCACCTAAACTGCACATCTTTGGATTGAATAAGGAAACTGGAGCACCACACTTAAATCTATGCAGACACGGGAGAATGTACAAACTCCACAAGACAGCTGCCCAAGGCTGGAATCAAAACGGGTCCCTGGTGCTGTGAGGCAGAACTGCTACCCACTCTCTTGGTCATTCACACCCAAATCTCCTCTTACAAAATATAGAGCACAAAGTTTCCCTAATCACATTTTTCAATGCCTCTTCAATTATTTCTTGAAAATATGTTCAAAAACTAATGAGTAGAAAACTGTTGGAAAATGATGAAGTATCGTGGAAATTTAGTTACTCAGTATATATCAACTACATTCACCTCACATAGCATTTTGACAAGCTCAAATCCCAACTTTGTTGAGAGACTGAGACTTTAAACAAAAATGTTAGGACATTAAAATATATGAAACAATTCAATGGATACATATGATTGCTATTATGAAAAGTAAAACCATATTGAAAAAAGTTTATTTGTATTTTTGTAACAACTTTACAACGTCAAAGAGAAAAAGAAAGGTTTCATAAAGTTGCAGAGAAAGACCACACCACTCAGTAGGCATCTGTGATTAAATGGTGACAGCTTTAGACATTCACAGTAAAACAAGTTGCATAAATTTGACTGCTATCATGATAAAGTAAAACAATCGGACAAATGTCAGATTTCAAAGAAGACAAAAGTAACAAATATCGTGCCATGCAAAACAACAGATTAGGAGGTTCCCGTAATGTGGGATAAAATAACTAGTATATAGGAATTTCAGGAATATTTTCAGGTTTCAATTAAGGAAATAGATGTACGATTGTTTGGTAATTGTGAATCACTGATCTGAATTATTTATTGTCATTTTATTTTTACATATTCTTTTCATACAGAACTGCACATGCGAAACAAATAGTTCCTCTAACTCTGCCAAAAGATGTCCCACAGGCCACCTAATTACAGCTCCATAGTCAGTACCTAAATTTAAAAAACTCTCCACTGCACCATCACTCATTTCACATCTGAGAAGTGTAAAAAACACTAAAGTAAATCGTATTTAACAGGCATTTTAAATATTCTACAAAGTAAGCACCTATTCGTAGTATAAAGAAAAATATTGCTACTACTGTCCCCACCTCACCAAATAAGAGCAGATGAAGTTCATTTGAACAAGTTGTAATTCATATCAATGATTCGGATTTGAATATAGGGGAGTGATTAGTAAGTTTGCAGATGACACCAAAATTGGAGGTGCAGTGGACAGCAAAGAAGGTTACCTCAGAGTACAATGGGACCTTGATCAGATGGGCAAGTGTTATGAGGAGTGGCAGATGGAGTTTAATTTAGATAAGTGAGGTGCGGCATTTTGATAGGACAAATCAAGGCAGGACTTATACAGTTAATGGTGAGGTCCTAGGAATTGTTGCCAAAGTGACCTTGGGGTGCAGTTCATAGCTCCTTGAAAGTTGAGTTGCAGGTAGACGGCGTGGTAAAGAGGGTATTTTGTACACTTGCCTTTACTGGTCAGTGCATAGGTGACTATAGGAGTTGGGAGGTCTTGTTTTGGCAGTACAGGACATTTGTTAGGCTGTTTTTGGAATTCTGCATTCAATTCTGATCTCCCTCCTATAGGAAAGATGTTGTGAAACTTCAGTGGATTCAGAAAAAAATTCCAAGGATAGTACCAGTGTTGGAAGGAATAGGTGGGAGCTATTTTCCCTGGAGAGACAGAGGTTGTGGAGTGATGGGTATATGAATAGAAAGGTTTAGTTTAGAGAGGTATGGGCCAAATCCTGCCAAATGAAACAAGATTAATATCTGGTCAGCATGGACAAGTTGGACTAAAGGGTCTGTTTCCATGCTGTACATCTCTGTAACTCTCAATTAAATCCAAAAGGTAAAGTTTTTTTTTACTTAATTTTAGTTGCTTGGTTAGACTAATAAGTGAAAGTAGTACAAATTGCATGCATTCTTGTTTCAAAATAGTTACCTCTACACAAAGTGAGAAATGGATATTCTACAAATTATAAAAAGATTTGAATTGATTTGCAATAATGTAGAGTGACACCAAGTGGAAATGATAGATTATTGCATTTTATGCTAAGTGGATTTCAACTTTACAGAAGAACCATTGAGTTCACCTGGGCCATCTCCAGCACATCCCTCACCTTCCTGGACCTCTCAGTCTCCATCTCAGGCAACCAGCTTGTAACTGATGTCCATTTCAAGCCCACCGACTCCCACAGCTACCTAGAATACACCTCTTCCCACCCACCCTCCTGCAAAAATTCCATCCCCTATTCCCAATTCCTCCGCCTCCGCCGCATCTGCTCCCACGATGAGGCATTCCACTCCCGCACATCCCAGATGTCCAAGTTCTTCAAGGACCGCAACTTTCCCCCCACAGTGGTCGAGAACGCCCTTGACCGCGTCTCTCGCATTTCACGCAACACATCCCTCACACCCCGCCCCCGCCACAACTGCCCAAAGAGGATCCCCCTCGTTCTCACACACCACCCCACCAACCTCCGGATGCAACGCATCATCCTCCGACACTTCTGCGTTCTACAATCTGACCCCACCACTCAAGACATTTTTTCATCCCCACCCTTGTCTGCTTTCCGGAGAGACCGCTCTCTCCGTGACTCCCTTGTTCGCTCCACACTGCCCTCCAACCCCACCACACCCAGCACCTTCCCCTGCAACTGCAGGAAATGCTACACTTGCCCCCACACCTCCTCCCTCACCCCATCCCAGGCCCCAAGATGACTGTCCATATTAAGCAGAGGTTCACCTGCACATCTGCCAATGTGGTATACTGCATCCACTGTACCCGGTGTGGCTTCCTCTACATTGGGGAAACCAAGCGGTGGCTTGGGGACCGCTTTGCAGAATACCTCCGCTCGGTTCGCAATAAACAACTGCACCTCCCAGTTGCAAACCATTTCCACTCCCCCTCCCATTCTTTAGATGACATGTCCATCATGGGCCTCCTGCAGTGCCACAATGATGCCACCCGAAGGTTGCAGGAACAGCAACTCATATTCCGCTTGGGAACCCTGCAGCCATATGGTATCAATGTGGACTTCACCAGCTTCAAAATCTCCCCTTCCCCCACCACATCCCAAAACCAGCCCAGTTCGTCCCCTCCCCCCACTGCACGACACAACCAGCCCAGCTCTTCCCCTCCACCCACTGCATCCCAAAACCAGTCCAACCTGTCTCTGCCTCCCTAACCTGATCTTCCTCTCACCCACCCCTTCCTCCCACCCCAAGCCGCACCTCCATCTTCTACCTACTAACCTCATCCCACCTCCTTGACCTGCCCATCTTCCCTGGACTGACCTATCCCCTCCCTAACTCCCCACCTATACTCTCGTCTCCACCTATCTTCTTTTCTCTCCATCTTCGGTCTGCCTCCCCCTCTCTCCCTATTTATTCCAGAACCCTCACCCCATCCCCCTCTCTGATGAAGGGTCTAGGCCCGAAACGTCAGCTTTTGTGCTCCTGAGATGCTGCTGGGCCTGCTCTGTTCATCTAGCCTCACATTTTATTATTTTGGTAGGAAAGTATCCTGTTTTGCCTAGAAACAGTCAGTCACTCACTGAACAATGTGTTCTTTTTTTAATTAAATAGGATGAAGGAGAGTATGATGTTAAACTGCTTCAACCTTATTAAAACCTCCCTATTTATTAATCCAGTGAAAACCGGCATTCAAAAATAATGTTAGTACTCGCTTAATACATTTTTAAATTAGCATTTAGTCATTTGAATAATAAAAAACTATTAAATTCAGTTTGGCTTTCTGTTTTACATGCATGATTTGTAGGAAAATAGATTAATTTGGTGTAGGGATGTTATGAAGGAATTGATCATATTGGACAATTTATGTCGAGTGTTCAACACGTTTTTTAAAAAAAGCGAACAAGATTTCTACCCTAATGTGTATGCCTCAAGGCTGTGGTCACATGACTAATAGATGATTGCATTTCATTTGAAACATCCCTCTTCTTGTACCAAAGGAAAAATATCTAAGCATGATCATGTTTGACATAAAATACTACGTACACAACTATTCTCCTGCCGTAGCTTTTTTCATTCTCTTCAGTCCATTGCACATTCTCTAAATCATTGCTGGTCTGTTAAATGGTACAGGTCTGTTATTGGACAACTTGACAAATTGATAGGGAACTTTTTAAATAACTCATACAACCATTCATTTAACGAATACATAAAAGAGCTAGTCTCATCATTGAGAGGTGTATAACCAACATTGTATAAAGCTATTTGTGTATAGCCCAAAGTATGAGAATTGCAATACATAATATAATGTTTTGGATGTGTTCCCCGCAGTTCACATAGGCATTGTTCGTATTTGACCAAAGACCACACACACTTGCTGATAAAGTGAGGCTCCTGCAGTCTTAGCATCTGTGGTTCCCATTGCCTTTTCTATTAAAATTTTAACCTTTAACTAGCTGAAACTGATTCAATTCTTTCAGTTGTCTTTGGCAGTTCATCTCGTTTCCCATCTTCTATTATTTGTTGTTGGATAGTTGTGGACCTCAGGATCTGATGGTTTACATGCAACTTTGAAGGTGGTGCATTCACATCTTCCTGATCAACCTACATTGAGAAACAGATTCTCCAACTGGGCATGCAAGCCTATAGCGGCAGTTACTTCCAGTGAGTACAATTGAAATAACTGCCATGCAGGTCCCAAGTTGCCACTTGGTCTGGCATTTGTTTCAAGCATTGTAGCTTTGTATCCTGACTGGCTCCCCAGTGCTTATCAAATTATCAATTTGGCTTTCTGCCATTTCAATTCAAAATTTCTCTCTCACACACATACACACCTGTTACAATTTCTAGTTTCGATAGTTACTTTTTACTATTGGAGGAGTAGTTCGTGGATGGTGTGAAATTAGTGTCTGTACTGTGTACCTTCCATGATTTCTGTAGGTATTCCTCCCATTGAGGAATGCTATGCCTACATCTGTGTGGGCCTTGCTCAATTTTTTTTTAATGATTAGAGTCATACAGCATGGAGACAGACCCTTTGGTCCAACCAGTCTATGCTGAACATAATCCCAAACTAAACTAGTCCCAGCTGCCCGCTCTTGGCCCATATCCCTCCAAACACTTCCTACTCATGTACCTATCCAAAGGTCTTTTGAATGCTGTACTTGTACCCATATCCGCCACTTCTTTTATATTTTCATCCAAATTATTTACATAAATGACAAACAAAAAAGGGACCCAGAACCAATCTCCAGTCCAAAAAACAACCATACGCATCATTCTCTGCCTCCTGCTGTTAAGCCAATTATGTATCCAATTCATAAACTCACCTGAATCCCATGTGACCTAACGACTATTTAGTTTACCAAGCGGAACCTTGTCAAAGTCTTGACTAGAATCCAAACAAACAACGTCTACTACTCTGCCATCATCAATCTTTTTGGTAACTTATTCAAAAACCTCAATCAAGTTTGTGAGAAACGATTTTCCTCACACAAAACCATGCTGACCATCCCTAATCAATTTCTGTCTCTCTAAATATCCATAAATCTCATCTTTCATAATCACCTCCAACAAGTTACCCATAACCAAAGTCAGACTCACAGGTCTGTAGTTCCCTGGTTTTTCCTTACAACCCTTCTTAAACAAACAGCATTAGCCACCATCCTGTCACCAGGCACCTCACTTGTATTTATAGATGATGCAAATACTTCTGCAATAGGTCTCGCAATTTCCTCCCTAATTTCCCACAACATTTTTGGATATATTAGATCAGATCCTGGAGATTTATTTACCTTATATTCTCTAAGACCTCCCAAACTTCCTCTTCTGTAATGTGAACTGTTTTTAAAACAAAGTTTATTTATCTGTATTCTCTTTCTCCACAGTAAAAACTGTTGCAAAATATTCGTTTCGTACCTTTCCCATCTCCTGGGGTTCAACACAAAGATGATCTCCTTGATCTTAAGAGGCCCTGCTCTCTATCTAGTTACCCTCTTGCTCTTAATCCTTTATTCATTCATGGGATGAGGGAGTTGTTGGTCAGGCAGCATTTATTGCCCATCCCTAATTGCCCAGAGGCAGTTAAGTGTCAACCGCAGAGCTGTGAATCTGGAATTGTAAGCCAGACCAGGTGAGGATGACAGTTTCCTTCCCTGAAGAGCATCAGTGAACAAAATGGATCCGTTTCCCCACCGCCCCACCCCCACCCCCAACAATCAGCAATGGATTTATGGTCATCATTAGATTCTCAATCCCAGGCATTTGGTGAATTGGCAGATGGTGGAATTTGGACATGGGCTCCCGCAGAACATACTCTTGGTTTCAGAATTAACAGTCAAGTGATAATACCACTAGGCCATCACCTTCTCTAATGTACTTTGGATTATCCTTCACCTTATCTGCCAATGTTATCTCATACCCTCTCTTTGCCCCTACACTCTTTGTATTGATTAAGAAATTCAGTTGAACCAAGTTGACTAAACGTAAACTAAGAGTCGATTTTATTCATGACTAGAACCTTCTTATTTTTATTCATCCACTGTTCCCTAATCTTACCAGCCTTACACTCTAACAGGAACATAACGCTTCCGAACTCTCAAACTCTTGAACACTTCCCACTTGTCAGATGGCTTTTTACATGTGAACAGTCTACTCCAATCAACTTTTGAAAATCCTTTGGCAATTTTGATTGCTACCTCAAAAGAAAAGCCTGACTGGGATAGAGTAGAGATGCTGTGTAGTGTTGAATTTTCCAATCATTAATGATGTAACTACATTCTACATTCATCAATAGTCATCAAAATGTGAGCAATGCTATAACAGTGAAGTGTGGAGTTTTTAAGCATTCAACCATCTCAGTGGTAGTCACTGAAGCCAACTGGTTCATCGCCCACTGTTCAGAATAGTAGTTTACCGTGACAAGAAAATCAGTTCCTGCAACCATGATGTGTCTGGGATACTATATCTCAGTAGCTTTTTAGCTTGGTACTTGTATCTTAAGCACCACACTAACTGATGTGGTCCTTGATTCTAATACGCATATTTGGCCAGTAGAGTATGTCTTTCTTTCCTTCGTCTTGACTAAGTTCCCTGGTGGCTTGTATGTACACTTCCCTCAATTCCTTTGGGATAATAAGACCATAAGACATAGGAGCAGAAGTCAGGGCATTCAGCCCATCGAGTCTGCTCGCCATTCAATCATGGCTGATAAGTTCCACAACCCCATTCTCCTGCTTTCTCCCCATAACCCTCGCTCCCCTTGATAATCAAGAACCTATCTATCTCTGTCTTAAATGTAGTCAATGACCTCGCCTCCACAGCCTTTTGTGGCAATGAATTGCATAGATTCACCACTTTCTGGCTGAAGAAGTTTCTCCTTATCGCTGTTCTAAAAGGTCTTCCCTTTAGTCTAAGGCTGTGCCCTCAGGTCCTAATCTCTCCTACCAATGGAAGCATCTTCCCAACATTCACTCTGTCCAGGCCAATTCAGTATTTTGTAAGTTTTAATTAGACTGACCGCACCCCCCCTGCCAATCCTTCTAAATTCCAATGAGTATGGTCCAAGAATCCTCAAACGTTCCTCATACATTAGGCTCTCCATTCCTGGGACCATTCTTGTGAACTTCCTCTGTCCTCTGAACCTGCTCCAGGGCTAGTACACCCTTCTTGAGATATGGGGCCCAAAACCACACACAATACTCCAAATGTGGCCTGACCAGAGCCTTATAAAGCCTCAGTAATATATCCCTGATTTTATATTCAAGTCCTCCCGAAATAAATGCTAATATTGCATTTGCCTTCTTGACTACTGACTCAACTTGCAAGTTTTCCTTGAGAGAATCCTGGACCAGAACTCCCAAGTCTCTCTGCACTCGACTTCTGAATTTTCTCCCCATTTAGAAAATAGTCCATGCTTTTATTCTTCCCACATGGTACTCCATCTGCCACTTCGTTGCCCACTCTCCTAACCTGTCCAAATCCTTCTGCAGCCTCCCCACCTCCTCAATACTACCTGTCCCTCCTCCAATCTTTGTATCATTTGCAAACTTAGCCAGAATGCCCACCGTTTCTTCATCTAGATCAATAATGTATGAAGCCAAAAGTTGTGGTCCCAACACTGTCCCTTGTGGGATACCACTTGTCACCGGCTGCCATCCTGAGAAAGACCCCTTTATCCCCACTCTCTGCTTTCTGGCAGACAGCCAATCTTCTATCCATGCTAGCACCTTGCCTCCAACACCATGGGCCCTTACTTTAATCAGCAGACTCCTGTGTGGCACCTTATCAAAGGCCTTCTTGAGGTCCAGGTAGATAACATCCATTCGCTCTGCTTGTTACTTCCTCAAAGAATTCTAGATTTGTCAGGCATGACCTCCTCTTGATGAAACCATGTTGACTTTGCCCTATTTTGCTACACACTTCCAAATATTCAGCATTATCATCCTTTACAATGGACTCCAAATCTTACCCATGTCAGAGGTTAGCCTAATTGACCCGTAATTTTCTGTCTTTTCCTTACCCCTTTCTAAACAGGGGTGTCATGTTAGTGATTTTCCGGTCCTCTGGGACCCGCCCTGACTCTAACAATTCCTGAAAATAATGACTGTTTCCTGAATGAGGAGCAATAATTGACAGCCCAAGACAGCCTGAGGTAAATACATCGACAGATGTATCTTCAACACTTTCAACAAGACGAATAACACCTATTGTTCCACTTAGGCACAGTACAATCTCAAGGTCTCAGTAGCTTCAACAACTGACCACTTTATGTCTGCTCTCCATTTTTCTCACACTCTCACCCCCTCACACTATTTGCATCTTGTTTACTTTCTATTTAGTTGCAAGAAATAAATTTTCACCATTTCACATCGTAGTTTACGTCCTTTTCATATTTATTTTCCTTTCTCCACTATTAACATATTTCTTTTGTGCATTGCTCCCCCCTGCCAAAATTATAAAAATAGATCTATTTTCTAACAGCTTTTGCTTCTGAAGAAGTCATACCAGACTTGAAATATTAACTGTGTTTCTCCCTCTGCAGATGCTGCCAGACCTGCTGAGTTTCTCCAGCATTGTTTATTCCAGATGGTGTCACACCATCATTACTATTTTTGGCAACACTTGGAATTTTGAACCTTGTTGGATAGTTTGCTTAAATGAGCTAAATGCTTGTCTTGTAATCAATGTTTCCGCTAGGTTAATGATTTTTCAGAGCATGATGAGCTGCTGCTTTATTTTGTGATATCTTTCAGATTTACTCTGTTGAAACGTTTTCTATTTTCTTTATTAGACATACTGCATTTAAACGGCATGCAAATGTACAAGTGCTTCCATTGCTTACACCACATGCAGGTGGGTTCTCTGTCATCAGAGTATATTCTTTTGAGATGCTTTGGAGCTGATAGTAGCTGTATGAGGAAAATGCTTTGAATTGGCTGATGGTGGGACATTGTGTCTTCCAAGTAGTGTTTACGAAAATGCTCAAAAGCAGAAAACGGCCAGATAAATTTTCTCAATTTCAGCGTACTGTCACTCTGTTTATGTTAATGTCCTGAATGCAAATATAACTGGCTATTTTTGCTGCAAAGTTGCTTCAAGTCCTGTCTTATTGCCATCCCACTGCAACGTGACTTCATAATTTACATCATGGCCTTTTAGCACTGGCGAAGTTGTAACTAGATAATTCTAGGGGACACTGCTTCTAATTCTGTATCCTAATTCCACACATCCTTGACAGACAGTTGGTGTAATGGTTTGCACTGACAGTAAATTAGGCAAAAATGCTACCAAGTAGTGTCAAATATAGCAAAACATTGTATTGCTTTTACATCTATTGATCACTGCATAACTGCGACGGCACTCACTTTTTCAGAATCCAGGTACAATTGTTAAGCAGATGGACTAGATTTTCATTCAATGGCTTCTTCCAATCACCCACTACAGTTTCCATTCTAGGAAGATTACCAACTGTCTCATGTTGTCTGCATTAATAATCTGGAGCAGTAGAAATGCCAAAGAATATGCCAAATTACCTGTATCTCCAGAGTGATGTTCAAAATGTGGTCAGAAAACTGATGCTCATCCAGCTTGTTAGTAAACATCCTTCACATCTAGGATGAAGATTGTCTTGCACGCTGTGTCCAAATTCCTTCAATGATTGGCAGAGGAACAGTGAGACCTTTTTAAGGCATCCCCTTAGCATTCCAAGTTGTTTCACTGCTTCCATGCTGCTAATCCATTCTGTATGAGTTATTTTCTTGTTAATTCCCTTCTTTTCCATCTCCTATCGTGTCTTTAGGTTGGCCTTGATGCTGTTAAGTTGGAGCCTTCCTCAGTAAATGCTAAATTGATTTTGCATTACCAATCTCTTCTGGCATGTTGAGGTTTACCAGCCCAAGCTTTAGTCTAGCCCCAGTTGTGGGTAGCGTTTGCTTTCTAACAATGATGTGGAACTCCAGATCATGTTGCTGTCATGGGCTTGTAGAATAATCCATCCTCTTGATGTATGGTGCTAACATTTTGCAAAAGTCTGAGAAGATAGTGATCACGAAGAGTATGATGAACCAGTGTGTGACACGTTTATAATGACCTGATGTTCTCCTTCTCATAATCTTTCCAACAGTCACAATTTATTGACCTGGCTGTTCCAAGCTTTTGTAGCATCAAAAAACAACTTTAGGAAAGGATTAAATGGCAAAAAAGTAACCATTTAATTGTGAAATATACATTTTTATTTTGTTATATTTGACAATAGAAAGTTTCAAAAACAGCAATTTTTTTTAACCAACAAGTCAACATGATTTGATTGGCTTATCAAGAAACCATGATGTACAAACATTGACATGATTTAAAAGGAATTTCTATTATTACACATTGAGATTAATGTGTTTTTTTCAAATTTAAGTAGATTACAATAAGGTTAATGTATAACTGAAATGAAATGGTGCATATCAGATTTGCCATTATATAGGCTATCATGTTTTCTGTGATTTGGTTAAGGCTTCTCTATTTTACAAGTAAATTACTTTTTTACCAGTGGTGATGGTGGTGGGTGCGTGGGGGGGATGGGGGAGTGCAGAAGATTTTACAAGTCATCGTATTTTCAGGGCTCAGAATTATAGTTTTAAAAGCAGAGCGCTAGTACATGGGAGTAATTGGGCAAGCACAGAATTTGACTATTTTGTGTTGTGCATCACAAGGGGTAAAGTACTATTTTGAATACTGTGCTGAAGAAAACATAGAACATATCCTAGATACTGGGATTATTTCAGCAAGTGATCCTAGGATCTTGTGATTGTTAAGGAGACAGGTGGGGGTGAACTCAGAATTTGCAAGAACTAGCAATTTTGTTCAATGTTATATCAACAAGAGTGGAGCTTACAGGTTCTAGGAATTAGAAGAGTGTAGAGGTGATGATCTTAGGTTACTGCAGAAGTGAATGAATTGAAGAGATGAATTTGGAATTTGAGGGCATGTCATCATTTTAGAGGGAAGCATGGTTTAACGGTATGATAGTGATGGGTCTTGGAACTCCGCTCCCACCATTCTTCAAAATCATTACATTCAAATGCTTCACTACATGCCCGCACATTAATATTCCTACATCACATACTGATCTTAAAAGCATTACTCCACTGATTTCCTCATTGTCATTAAGATCCTGTTTATGTTTCTCTTTAAAAGTACATGAGCATGAAATTTTGGTTTCTTATCCATATTTCCTAATATGCATTACTGGTGTATGCTTTACAAGTAGAAGCAGAAAATTTCGCACACAATGGAAAAATTTGCTAAATTATGCAGCCTACAAGTAATAATGATAGCTTCGCTAAATTAATTAAAAATTTACTGTTTATAGCTTTGAAATTAAAATAGTAGAACATGTATAAGGATTTTTAAAAAAAATTAGCTTAAATCATCCATTTTAAGTAACAGAAAACCCCAATCACAAAAGCTATTTCTCCCCCTCCCCTCATGTAGTTTAAATGATTTATTATAGAACACAGCAATTATAAACAAGATAAAATGTGAGTATAGTCTAAAATAAGGCTTTGATAATTCTATGTTTAATTTTTTTTAAAAATTGGACAAAGCCAAGAAACTTTCAAAACCATACAAACGGAAGTGACCTACCCTTCTGTTATTCAATATTCTAATGCACAGAAAACATGCTGAGAAATTCTGCAAATTGTGTATATGCTCAGATGTGATTAAAAGCCAATCACCAAAGTCTGGATGACTAAACTTGAGAGATGCTGAGGCCTTGAAGTAAAAAATCTTAAGGTACTAAAAGAGGACGTATCGAACAACAGAGAATTTCGTGGGTAATTTTAACAGAGTTGTGAAATATATTATTTTTGAACATTGGGAATTTCAGGTACTGAAGGAAATGGTAATACGTTGGTGATAAATATGTACGTATTTAGAGAGTTATCTTCAAGGTTAAAGATTGACATAGAAATAGTTATAAAGGATAAAGACTTTGGGATAGATAACCAATGCAAGAATTTTTAAATCTAAAATACTCATATCCCTATGTCAAATATCAAGCATGACACTTATTCTTACAATTAATTTATTGCCTGGAAACTCGCCAACTTTAAGGGCATTTAAATGGTCATTGGATAAACATATGGATGATACTGGAATGGTGTAGGTTAGATGGGCTTCAGATTGGTTTCACAGGTCGGCTCAACATCGAGGGTCGAAGGGCTTGTACTGCGCTGTAATGTTCTACGTACAACCAATTGGCTCCTTTATTAAATTATCAACCATAACTGAAAGTGTAAGATATAAATCAATTTAATTCAGTGGCAAGGAGGTGGTAACAAGAAATGAGGAGTATACGAGCAAATAATGAACAGGTAGGAAAACCAAATAAGTTAAAAGTGAACAAAGCAAATTACAAAGATTGTGTGAGAAAAATTTGGATATAATTTTACACGTTATTGGATTCTCCACCAAATCCAAATTTTTACTAAGAGTAAATGCGTAATTAATGACTTAAGTTTTAAAAAACTGTTAAAATTGTCTAGAGATTACATTTTGTATGTTTGAAATATTTTAAATAATGTTTACCTGGCCTGTATGCAGATATGAGATGTCCAAGTCTTGCTTTACTATTAGCTGAAGAAAATTAAGTTAGCAAGTGACAGTTCCCAGCAAACAACTATGTCAACAAAAGTTGTCCTTTGGTTTATCACTGTAAAACGTGTAACAACCAAATCCTCCTTTTTCTGCAGTCTGATTTTTTCTAAGTGTAAGTATTATGAGTAAAACATCACCTTTTCAATAAGCACTGAAAGAGCTGCAGATGCTGCAAATCAGGAACAATGCAGAAGTTGCTGGAAAGGCTCAGCAGGTCTGGCAGCATCTGTGAAGAAAACAGAGTTAACGTTTTGGTTCTGGTGACCCACCCCGCCCTCAGAACATGAACGATACTATACCTCTACAAATCATTGGTCAGACCACATCTGGAGTATCGTATTCAGTTCCTCAGAACTGATGGTTGCTAGGAAAATGTCAGTTTATACACAGAAAATAGGGAGGGGGAGGGGGATGGGGACGGGGTAGGGAGCAAATGATAGAATAAAGGATGGAGAGAGCAGAGCAGAGATAGCAAGGTGTAGAGCTGGATGAACACAGCAGGCCAAGCAGCATCAGAGGAGCAGGAAGGCTGACGTTTCGGGTCTAGAAACGTCAGCCTTCCTACTCCTGCTTGGTCTGCGGTGTTCATCCAGCTGTACACCTTGTTATCTCAGATTCTCCAGCATCTGTAGTTCCTACTATCTCTGAAACAATTTTAACCCCACTGCGAAGCCTCTTTTAAGGATGCTTACCCTGAAGAAGTTACCCTCCTCCCTCCAGAAAAACCTCAGCGGATCTCTCTCCCACTGCAACTCTCTCGCAATCTCTTCGGCCTTAAAGCTGCTCGACCACGTACTGAAGCAAACCAGGTTCTACAGCCACATCACTTTCTTAGTACCTGCCTACGGAACCAGGTCATCACCAATGGACTACAGTCCACATTCAGGCCTTCCCAATTTGACCCCAACCGTGATCATGTCTACATTCAGAAAATTGATACCCTTCAGAAGTGTTTCTTCTTGCAACAACCCATTTCTGAAGGGTCCAAGCCCAAAATGTCAGCTTTCCTGCTCCTCTGATGCTGCTTGGCCTGCTGTGTTCACCCAGCTCTACACCTTGTTATCACAGATTCTCCAGCATCTGCAGTTCCTACTATCTCAGACAAAGAACAGTAGTTAGACAAAGGAGCTGATAACAATCTGGCCAGGAGGGTGAATAGCTGTTAATGGGGACTGTTAATGACTAAATAATAGTCTGTGATGGTAGGCTATGTGATAACAAGCCCTGGTGTGTGTGTGTGGGGTAGGGATCTCTGACATGGGAGTGTTTAGACCTTAAAATGATTGAATTCAGTATTCAGTCAGAGGACTGCAGAGTCCCCAAGCAGAAAATGAGGTGCTACAATTATCGAGAGATTGCTGTTTGTAATCTTCTTGGCTGAGCTCGTCCTCACGCTCAACGACTTCTCTATTAACTCATTTTCTTCAGGTCAAACGGGTGGCCATGGGTATCCGCATGGGTCCCAGTTATGCCTGTCTCTTCATGGGGTATGTGGAACATTCCTTGTTCCAGCCCTATTCTGGCTCCCACCCACAACTCTTTTTCTGATATCATCAGTGCTGCTTCCCTCTCTTGTCCGGAATTGGAAAAGTTCAACAATTTCACTCCAATTTCCACTCCACCTTCACTTTCAACTGGTCTCTGACTCCTTCCTTCCCTCCTTGACATCGGTTTTCATTCCTGGGGATAGACTGGCCACTAATATCCACGATAAACCCACTGACTCCCACAGTTACCTGGGCTATACATCTTTGCACCCTGCTTCCTGCAAAGACTTGATCCCATTCTCTCAGTTCCTCATTCTCTGTCATATGTTCAGATGAAGCAAACTTCGACAAGGGAGCCTCCAAATTGTCCACCTTCTTCCTCAACTGAGGATTCCCCAGCTCCATTGTCGACAGAGTCCTCAACTGGGTCCAATCCATCTTCTGCGCTTCTGCCCTCACTCAGTCTTCCTTCCTGCAACAGCGATAGGGCTCCCTTTGTCCGTACCTACCATCCCACCAGTATCCACATCCAGAAGATCAGATGCGATTTCTGCCAACTCTAACAAGATGTCACCACTAGACACATATTCCCTGCCCTCCCTTGTCCACCTTCTGTAGGGACCATTCTCTCCAGGACACCATTGTTCACTCTACCTTCACCCACAACACCTCCCCACTGCACCTTCCCATGCAACCGGCAAAGGCATAACACCTGCCCATTTACCTCCTCACTCACCTCCCCCCAAGTATCCAAGGGCCCAAGCATACCTTCCAAGTGAAGCAACACTTCACCAGAATCTAGTCTGCAGAGACCTCAGGGAATCTCTCTCCCATTGCAACTCTCTTGTAATCTCTTCGGCCTTGAAACTGCTCGACCATGTCCTGAAGACTCTCCATCTTCGGTCCGCCTCCCCCTCTCTCCCTATTTATTCCAGTTCCCTCCCCCCATCCCCCTCTCTGATGAAGGGTCTAGGCCCGAAACGTCAGCTTTTGTGCTCCTGAGATGCTGCTTGGCCTGCTGTGTTCATCCAGCCTCACATTTTATTATCTGAGCTTCTAGTTGCCTGCCACTTTAAACACACTGGATGCTGCCAGATCTGCTGAGGCAATTTTCTTAAAAATTTAGGAGAAGGTTCATGCTTATTTATGTAAGATCACATGTATGACAAACCTTTAAAAAAATTTAAAAGAAGTCCTGTAATTTGCAACTTTCAAAAGGATCAAGAATGAGCAGGCAAAGATTTAAAGTAAATTGCAAGAGAAGCAATTTATTTTTCAGAGTAAGTAATTAGGGTCTGGAATGCATTCCCTGAAAAAGTGTGGTAAAGGTAGGCATTTAAGAAGGCATTAGATGATTATTTGAATAGAAACTGTGCAGGGTTATAGGGAAAGGAAGGAGAATGGCACTTAGGCAAAAAGTTCATTTGAAGAGCTGATGCAGGCATGATATATTGAATGGCCTTTGTCTTGTTGACCAGTAGAGGGAAAATCAAGCATTACAGGAAAAGGGCAGCAAAGTGGACTTGAGGAATGTCAGATCAGCCATGGTCTTGTTGAACGATAGAGCAGGCTTGAGAGGCTGAACTTCACAATTCTGAGATTCTGCAGTGTATTTTGGAGGGTGATTTTCAAAATTGCGACAATCAAGCTTCCAAGCTCCGCAATGATTGTGCCATTTATTCCAGGCTGAATGAAGTCTGTGTGATAAAGGAAGTATTTTACCAAGGGTCTTTACGAATATACTGGCAGAAACAAATTTTATCAAGAAGGTAAATGTAAACAGGAAAATGTTAAAACCTAAGTTTTGCTTTTTTATGGAAACTTTACAAGAAAGGCCACATTTTGAAAAGATACTTCAGCCAAATTATGCAAAAATTTATTCATACTACACAGTGGTATTTATATTTGAATCAGCAGTTACAAAACAGTTTACATATTTTTCAGAAAGCAAAAATATTTCATCTCTGCAGAGATGTCTTTCACACATGTAACAGTTTCACACATGTAACAGTTTCACACATGTAACAACAATATACTCTACAATATCAAACTTTTCTAGTATTACGCAAAGTGACAGAATTCAAAGTTATAAAACATTTTAAGCAACATTTGTAAACACAATGTACAAGTCATATTCCATCTGATGTAAAGAGAACACCAAGAAAGAATATAGTATATTGACTTTAATATACAAAATGACACACTCAGATAACTTCAAGTAAAGCCCTGTACATTTCGTTTAAGAATATGCTGTGATCTACATAATTTATATATACAAAAATGTTTTACAGATTGTCCTTCATACTCGTGTGGCTGAATATGCTACCCTGCAAAGGAAACAACCAACCATTCATCATAACTAATTTTCTCATCATTACTGAATCAAATGGAAGTAAGAGTTGGAAAGATTAATAAAAATGCTTCCAGGTAACCGCTAGAAGAAACATTACGGACACTGAGCTGAAATCCCCCTCTTTTACACTTTGTAAACTCAAGTCACTTAGCAGCAGTTTTCCAATTCATAGATTATGATTGAAGTGTTTCACTGCAAAATTATACTACATTAAAATATTTTAGAGTGAAGGTCACACAAAAACCAGTGTGCAGACTCACTCAATTACATCAAATAGTTATCAGTGCTAAAATACTCAAATTTAAACCTAAGCTAAAAGCAATTCAAATATAAGAATAGGTCTAAGAATTAAAGTAGACAATTCAAATAAGCTTACATTGTTTTTAGTAATCACGTAACTTTTAAGTTTCAATAATTAAAATTGAGTTTGAGTTTAATTAAACTATACACACCATTTTTTTTTGCAAAAACTGACAGTCATGCCTAACTGAACATGTCTATTGAAAAATAAACAGGATAAGTTTATTTCATATCATTACATGTACTTTCATGACCTCTGTAAACCATGGTACATCATAAGCCTAAAAAAGGATTTTTCACCTATTTACACACAAATTTCTGACCTATAAATAATAACTTTAACAAAACTTTCATTTGCACCAGTTCAATCTCACATTCATTCGTTCGGCTTGCATATTTTCATTCTCTCCTGCTATTGAAATATAGCAACCATCATCACCTTCCTCTTCAAGCTAAAATACTTCCACTATAGCTTAAAACTGATCATGCACCAAATAAAATTTCATAAATGTTTATCCCAAGATATTCTTGTTTTCAGTAATGTTCAGATGGAGGAAATGGTTAAAATTTAACTTTAATTTGCACAAAAATTTAAACTGTAAAACTGCACTAAGATAGGTTTCAATTACTTTGTATTAGTCAAATGAACTATTTTCTTCATAAAATGTCCTGTCATGTGAAGTGCAAGACCGGTTTAAAAACTTAAAAATATCAGGGGTAACAGAATACAGGGTAACATTTAACTTTGCCCTTAATTTGGTGCTTCTTGTCTGCTTCGCATGTTTTTAACGCAAAGTGATTCTTTTTCCTCCTCCACTCAAGGTATTAGATAAACGTTTCCTTCAATTAAAACAATTTTGCAATCAGCTGTTTGGTTGAAAAATCATAGCACAATGAATGCAAGGTTAAATCAGCCTAGAACTTCTCAGAAAGTGAATGAGCACTTTGTAGACAAAGATATATTGTGTAATTGTTTGCACCATTAACATTCGTTGCTGTCTGAGCAGATTCAGCATGGTTGTAATGTCCAGAGTCTGGAATAAAAAAAAGAAAATGTTTATGTCATACACGAAAACTAGAGAATCTGGGGAAAAACACAGTGATGTCTTGAAAAAGAGTTCATATTACAGAAGAGGTGGTACTGCAGGTCTTAAAACGCGCAAAAGATAGATAAATCCCCAGGACCTGATCAACTATTTTTCAGACCTTTGTGGGAAGCTAGGGAAGAGATTACTAGGCCTCGTGCTGAGATACATGTATCACTGACAGCCACGGGTGAGCTGAAGGAAGGCTTGAGGCTGGCTAGCAGTGCCATTACTTAAGACTGTATGGAGAAGTTAGGGAATTATATACCACTGAGTCTGATATCAGTGGACAGCAAGTTGTTGGAGGAGATTCTGAGGGACAGAATTTACATGTATTTAGAATGACAAGGACAGAATAGGGATAGTCAACACGGCTTTGTGCATGAAATTGTATCTCACTAATCTGATTTGAGATTTTTGAAGAACTGACTGAGAAGATTAATGAAGGCAGAGCAGAAGATTTTGTCGACATGGACCTCAGCATGGTGATCGATAAGGTTCCAAAATGATAGACTGGTAAGTGAAGGTTAGATCATAAGGAATCCAGGGGGGAGCTTGTCAACTGTATATAAAACAGGCTCGAAGGTAGGTGGTCTGTGACCAGCAGTGGGTAACTAGGGCTGGGCAATAAATGCTGTCTCAAATGAAATTTTAAAAATTGACATTGTTAAGAAGTTGCTTTAACTTTGCCCATAAAAGGCACAACAAAGTGGCAAGACATTTTCAAAGAGGTCCTGATGAAATTCAATCGGAGGACAAACCTGGTGGGTCTGTTGAATAATTAAAGCCCAGCATTTACAAGGTGTGCCAAACAGATTTGTTAGTCTAATGCTCAAATCATTACTTCAAGGTGTCATCATATATTTCTACATCAGCCACCAAGAACATCTCTGTGCAAAGATCCTACAGATAAAGCATGTGAATGGAAAGGGTTGTTTTGAAAGTTCATTTCAGAAAGTCTACAGCGCTGAATCAGACAGTTCCAATTCTTCCTCTCCGAGGTAGGAGCACAGCATGACATTACTTTAGAGATAACAAGGAGTAGCGCTGGATGAACACAGCAGGCCAAGCAGCAGAGGAGCAGGAAGGCTGATGTTTCAGTCCTAGACCCTTCTTCAGAAGAAGGGTCTAGGACCGAAACATCAGCCTTCCTGCTCCTCTGATGTTGCTTGGCCTGCTGTGTTCATCCAGCTCTACACCTTTTTATCGCAGATTCTCAAGCATCTGCAGTTCCTATTAGCTCATGACATTACTTTAGCCAAGTTTGCTAGCTCAGCACAGCAGTCATACTAGATTATTTCTGGACACTACATGGAGATTAAAACTTTAATGGTAAACTAAAGAAAAGGTGAGCTTCATGGATGATAATGAACAGTTGAATAATCTGGTATTAATAGCCGACATCACCAAGTTTCTTTCAAGCTTGCATTTGAAAATGCAATGGAAGAATCAGTCAAAAAAAGTGCATGAGTGTTCATTCAGAAATTAGGTATGCTACAGAAACAGCTGATCAGGAAGAAAACTGACCACCTCACAACTCTTTTCAGTTGGTCGTGCTCAGTCAACCATCCACAGCACCACACTGATTGGTAGCTTGGGAGAAGAACTGAAGCACAGATTTACATATTTCAGTAAGCACAATGATGAGCTGAAACAGTTTGCAGAACTATTTTGAACAGATGCCATCAAAGCCAAATGAACATACTGAAATGGAAGATGACTGAAATGACGATAGCTGTTGTAGAATATGACATTCAGACATTTTACCATTGATATGGTCCCTCAGTTTTTACTCAGATGTACCAAACCGTGCCGTTTGATCCAATGCATTGTTTGGCAGTACATACTGTCACAAATAGCTTTTCTCAGCATGAAGAGGACCAAATCAAAATGAAAAGTTAGACTTGATGAAGGCCATCTGGAATGGTCTGTGTCGTTACATCAAGCAGGCAAGATGACAATGGCTTCTTTTGCAAGCAAAGACAATACCAGATAACTCAGAATCACAGTTCAATATGACGGAGAGAAGACATTTGAAGCTCTCTGGTAAATTTATATACTCTTCTTGTACAAATCCATAGTGACATAAATTTCCAATCATTGGATAGTCTTTTATTCAAACCTTACACAATACCCCCAGGTGTCATAGTTATAGAATTGTACAGTACAGAAACAGATGCTTTGGTCCAACTCATCCAGGCTGACAAGATATCCTAAATTAATCTAATCTCATTTGCCTATATTTGGCCCACATCCCTCTAAACCATTTCTATTCACGTATCCAACCAGATGCCTTTTAGATGATGCAATTGAAGTAGCCTCCACCACTTCCTCTGGAAACTCATTCCATACATGCACCATCCTCTGTGTGAAAATAGCTGCCTCTCAGGTCCCTTTCAAATCTTGCCCCTCTCACCTTAAACCTATGTCCTCTAGTTTAGGACTACCTTACCCTGGGAAAAAGACCTTGGCTATTCACCCTATCCGTGCTCGTGATGATTTTATAAGCTCCTATAAAGGTCACCTCCCAGCCTCTGATGCTCCAGAGAATATAGCTCCAGCCTGTTCAGACTCCCCTGCAGCTCAAGCCCTCTAACCTCAGCAATATCCTTGTAAAACTTTTCTGCACCCTCTGAAGTTTAACAACATCTTTCCTATAGCAGGGAGACCAGAAGTGAACAGAGTATTCCAAAAGCGGCCGAAGCAATGTCCAACATCTACAACGTGACATACCAACTCCATTACTCAATGCACTGATCTGAGTGCCAAACGCCTTCTTCACTACCCTGTCTACCGCTAACTCTACCTTCACGGAATTATGAACCTGAACCACTAGGTCTTTTCATTCCGCACATGTTCAAGGACACTACCACTACGTGTATAAGTCCTGCCCTGGGGAAACAGAAAAAAAAAGGAAAAATGTTGTTTCTCATATGAAATCATGACTAGATCTTGGAGATAGAGTTTTGCATAAACTTCAGTGTTGCTACGCTTTATTTTGAAATTGTCCTGTGAAACATCTTGGGGTGTTTTATCATGGTAAAGCTAAACAAAATAAGTGATTTTTTTTGGTTATAACAGGTGCATATACAAATACATACTTAACAGGAAAGTGTATCAACAATAACGCAGCTATAACAGGAAGATAATAGGAGATTTTAATTTTAATTACAGTGCAAGAAGCTGAACTCGATTAGCAATATTGAGAACTAAAGGAGGGAATGGCCATATTATACATGTTTCACAGGATAAGAAATGAACATGAATTAGTTAATTTATCAACATAGTAGGATTTATTTTGATGTGCTGTTTGGAAAAAGAGTAGATTTACAAACTCATTATAACTTTAAATAAAAGGTAAAATTTTAGGGATGGGCCATAAACTGACTACAGTAAACTCGGCTGAACTGCTGATGGGCAAACCTAAAGATTAATAGCACATGTGCAGTTAAACAATAAGGTAGCAATAAGGTAAAATTAAAAGGCTTATAAAAACATGCAAAAAAAAGTGGAATTCAGTCAACAGCAACAGCTATAAGGAAAATCAATAATGGAATACAAAAACATATAAAGGAAGAACATTTAGAAAAAAGCTTCAAGAGACATCAAACTGATAAAGGTGCTTTTCATAAATACATTAAATGAAAGAATAGTAGAAGGGAATTGTGGTCTTTGGACAGAAACAGACAAGATTCTCATGGGTGGTGAAGAAATGATAGCCCTGTTGAATGATTACTTTGGATCTAAATTCATCTTGAAAAGAGACACAAAATACTAGAAGTTACAAAGGGAGTGAAAATTAAGTCAAAAGGGGGAAATTCACAGATTCAAAATGTATAAATACATAGTGAAATAAAAGCATTCAGAGCCAACAAATCTCTGTGGCACGATGCCCTCCATACCGGGAACTAGAAAAAAAGGGTAATGAAATTACAGATGAGCTGGTCACAAATTTTTCAGTGCTCTGCAGGTTCAGAAACTGTGCCTTCAGATTTGCAAATTGCAGAAGTCACTTCAGTGATGGGCAAAGTCAGAAGTCACAACACCAGACTATAGTCCAACAAGTGTATTTGAAATCACAAGCTTTCGAAGCACTGCCCTTCGTCAGGTGAATGTGCAACTTCTGACTACGTCCACTCCAGTCCGACTCCACTCGAAGTGCGGAAGAAGGGCGCAAAGCAAATAAACACAGATCTGTTGGTTAAACTCAGCAGGTCTGGCAGCAGAGAAACCAGAGTTAATGTTTTGAGTCCGGTGACCCTTCCTCAGAACTGATGGCTGGGAAAACGTCAGTTTACATGCAGAAAATAGGGAGGTGGGTGTGGTGGAGAGTAAACGAGGGGATAGAGCCCAAAGAGAGAGAAAGACAGTTGGACAGACAAAGGAGTTGCTAACAATCAGGCTGGGAGGGTGAATAGTTGTTAATAGGGACTGTTAGTGACTAACAACGGGGCGGGGGGGGGGGACACGTGGGGGAATTTAGGAGCTAAAATTGTGTTGTTAGTCACTAACAATCCCCATTAACAACTATTCACCCTCACAGCCTGATTGTTAGCAACTCCTTTGTCTGTCCAACTGTCTCTCTCTCTCTTTGGGCTCTATCCTACCATTTACTCCCTACTGACCTCCCTATTTTCTGCAAATAAACTTAAGTTTTCCCAGCCACAATCAGTTCTGAGGAAGGGTCACCGGGCCCGAAACATTAACTCCATTTTCTCCTCTACAGATGCTGCCAGACCTGCTCAGCTTTTCCAGTAACTTTGTTTTTGCTCCTGATTTACAGCATCAGCAGTTCTTTTGGTTTTTTTTTGAAAATAGATCTGTTGGTTTATCACTTGTGTAGTAGTTGTTTGAACTTATCAGAATCAGATGATGTAGCTAGTTTAAAAAATAAGATAATCTTACCACATTGTGCTCCAGACAGCCAATCATAATTTCCGATAAAATCACAACACCAGTCCTTCCTACACCGGCACTACAGTGTATAAGCAAAGGCATATTCGGATGTTTACTGTCTGCAGTACTATTGGTATGACGACGTACTGACTCAATTTCATCCAAATATGCTGTAAAAGCAATGAGAAATTTAAAATGGGGAAATTAATAAGAACAACCATTTATGCATTACAGCCAAAATGCTTCAGTATAAACACTGTTTTAAACCTAAAATGACAAGTGTTGTCAATCAGAATTCAATAAAACTCACATCGGAATCCTTTGATATCATCTGGACAGCCATTTTCTGGCCAGTCTGTATACTGCAAGTGCCACACTGTTCTCTCTTGCCCATTCAATAGATGTTTTATTTTCAACCCTGTAGTCGCATAACAACCTGAGTCTGTTCGAAATCGTGTAGTAATTTTGAATCTCCCATAGGTGACAGAGTTATTCCTGGAACCTAATCGAGGCCAATAACGAAAACTCTTTTCTCTCCCTCCTTCCTGTAAACGTTATTCAATATAAAAAAAACTTGATTAACACTTGACATCAAATTCTGCAGCTGGGATGCATACTCCAAATAATTGTATTGTGAACAAAATCTGGAAGCCACTTTACAGAATATACGTTTCTTTAATGGGTGCAGGTACTAATTGATTAATAAAAAGACGTTCAAATTTCCTAAACACTTTTGAGAAGTAAAATGAGATTACTACGTACTCGCCCCCTTCAACTGATGTATCAGGACTCCTCCATGTGGGAGGACACTTGAGGACGGCAAGGGCACAAAATATACCGTGAGTGGGGATTTCAATCTTCATAAGCAAGAGTTGCTCAGCAGCAGCACCACCAAAGGCCATGGGTATTAGACTGGGCCTACAGCAGGTGGTGAGAGAATCAACAGGGGGTGGAGGTGGGGGGGAAGGGAGTCATATTTGACCTCACCCTTACTAGAGACTGCCTGCTGCATGAGCAGCAATCTAGTACAATATTTTGTAACAAGTGACCACCAGACAGTCCTCATGGAGACAACATCCTGCCTTCACAGAGAAAATCCTTTCATTATGCTGTGTGGTTATCAGCATGCAAACTGGGCCAGACTGCAAAGACATAGAGCAATTCAAGACACGGTATCCATGAGGCAGTGTGGGCCATCAACAGTAGCTTGTCATACTCCAAAACAATCTGCAACCTTGTGGCCTGGCATATTCCCCATTCAGTGAACCAGGGTTGATCCCCACCAGGCATACCTAAAAATGAAGTGTTAACTTGGTGATGTTACTCAACAAGCTTACTTGCTGCTTATGATGTTTATCATGCAAATGACAGAGTTAAGCAATCCCACAACCAAAGGATCAGTTGTAAACTAAATGGTGGTAGACAATGAAACATCCCACTGGTAGAGGCAGCTCCATAAATGTATGCATCCTTAATGACAGAAGAGTCCAGAACATCAGTGCAAGAAATTAGGCTGCAGCATTCGCAACAATCCTCAGCCAGAAATGGCCAGTGAATGATCCATCTCTGCTTCTTCCAGTGGTGCCCAGCATTACTGATGCGAGTCTTCACTCCATGTGATATCAGAAAACAGCTTGTACACTACAAAGCTTATGGGCCCTGACAACATTCTACCAATAGTACTGAAGCCTTGTGTTCCAGTACTTGCAGTTCTTCTTAAGTTATCCAGTACAGTTAAAACACTGGCATCTATCAGATAATATGGAAAATTGCCCAGGAATGTCCCGTACACAAAAAGCAGGACAAATCCAATCCGGCCAATTACTGCCCCATCAGTCTACGCTCAATCATCAGTAAAGTGATGGAAGGTGTCATCAACAATGCTATCAAGCAGCAACCAGTCCAGCAATAACCTGCTCAGTGACACCCAGTTTGGGTTCTGCCAGGACCACTGTGCTCCTGGCCTCATGATAGACTTGGCTCAAATATGGACAAAAGAGCTGGAATTCAGAGGGGAGGTGAGAGTGGTAGCCCTCAACAAAGACATTAGACTGTGTAGATCATCAAGAAACCCGAGCAAAACAGGAATCGATAGGATTCAGGGGCAGATTTTCCCTTGGTTAAAGTCATACATGGCACATAGGAAGATGGCTGTCATTGTTGGAAGTCAGTCACCTCAGCTTCTGGATATCCCTTAAAGGTAGTGTAATTGGGGCGAGAACAGTCAGATGCTTCAACAATGACCTTCCCTTTCAAGGTCAAAAGAGGAGATGTTCACCAATGATTGCACAATATTCAATGCCACTCAAGTTCTTGGATGATGAAGCAGCCACATTCAAGACATGGACAACATCCAGGCTTGGGCTAACAATTGACAAGTAACATTTGCTTCACACAAATGCAAGACCAAGACCAGCACCAATAAGAGAAAATTCAACCACCTCCCCTTGACATTCAATGATGCTACCATCACTGAATCCCTCCCTATTAACATCCTGGGGAGGTTACCATTGACCAGAAACTCACCTGGACTCTTGGTGTCTACTGGACTACAGTGGCTACAACAGGGGGTCTGAGGTTAGAAATACTAGTGAGTAGTGAGAATACTCACTTCCTGACTCCCTGGAACCTGTCCGCCATCTCTAAGGCACAAGTCAGAAGTATGACGTAACTCCCCATTTGCCTGAGGCACAACTCCAACCCTCAAGATGCTTGACACCATCCAGAACACAGCAGCTGAACTGATTGACACCAAAGTACCCAATCCCTCAATCAATGATACGTACTATCTACAAAATGCACTGCAGACATTTGCCGAAGATCCCTCCAATGTACAACTACTCCCATCCAGAAAGGTCAAGGACAGCAGATACCACCACGTGCAAGGTGCCTTCTAAGCCACTCACCATTCTGACATAGAAATATATTGCTGTTCCTTCCTTGTCACAGCAGAAATCCTGGAAGCCCCTCCCCAACCACACTGTGGATCTACATGGATTGCAGTGGTTCAAGAAAAGAGCTCACTACCTCCTTCAATGGCAACTAGGGATAAACAATGAATACTAGCCTGCCAGCTACACAGAAGTAGCACAACAGAACAGAAAAAAAAACTACTCCTAGGTTATCTTCACAAAATAAATAGTTTCTTTAGGGATTGCATCTCCCCTTTAGAGCTAGAAAATAGAAATCAGGAAAGCTTTTGAACCCTTAGATTGCTCACAAGGGTTATTAGGGTTTCAGTGCAATTTCACAGAGATCCCCCTTTAGCATGACATGGAGAAAAATTCCTTATTTAATTAAGGATGATGGGCGGGTCTTAAAGCTGCAGGGTCACAGGCGTTCATGCTGGAAAGCTGCAACAGTCAGCAAGAGACACACTGCCTCAAAATGGAAGTTTCCTCTCACTAACCTTTCTAAACTTAGCAGTGAGGTTGTGCAATTAGGCCAGTACTATAGGTGATTATGGCTGAAATGGCATATAGAACAAATTGCTCTTGCAGGCAGTGACAAACTCTACAGCTCTCTGAAGAGCTGCCATTAGCTGCTCATCTCCAAGCACCTAAAACGTACCTGCTGGAGAAAGTGAAGGCAAAATGAATTTTTGTTCCTTCAGCTGGATAAAACTGAACAAACCTAATCAGTTGCACACTGCCAACCAAAACCTGTCTCCGCAAAAAAAAAGTGATGGTGGTAAAAATAGAATGAGAGAACAGCATTTCAATTAACTTCATTTGAGTCCCAAATACCTTGTTCCTAGCCCCTCCCCAAGAGTCTGGAAATCCACCTCATACTCCTTTCAGCAGTGTCTCCACTTTGTTGATGAGTACTGCAAGCACGAAGAAATACATTTTTAAAATTCCAAACCCCATTCAGTCCAACATTAAAATTTAAATTGATGAAGCTTGATTGAGGAGTGCATTCTGACACGATCACGGGAAAAGAAATCAAGCTTCTACTTAGGATGCTTTGCTCTAATTTGACATCTTATGGCTCTTTAAGAAGGCATACAGTGTTTTAGCTTTTGTTAATAGAGGGATCGCGTTCCGGAACCAAGAGGTTATGCTGCAGCTGTACAAAACTCTGGTGCGGCCACACTTGGAGTATTGTGTACAGTTCCGGTCACCGCATTATAAGGAGGATGTGGAAGCTTTGGAAAGGGTGCAGAGGAGATTTACTCGGATGTTGACTGGTATGGAGGGAAGGTCTTATGAGGAGAGGCTGAGGGACTTGAGGCTGTTTTCATTAGAGAGAAAAAGGTTTTAGGTTAGATGGGCTTGAGATCGGTATGACAGGTCGGCACAACATAGAGGGCCGAAGGGCCTGTACTGTGCCATAATGTTCTATGTTATTAGAAGAAACTCAATGGGTACAAAGAAAACAGATAGTAAATCAAGAGATACACAGCTTGAAGCAAACTAAGAAGTACCTCTTCTATTGTAACCATGGCAATGATAGCGACACCTTGCTCCCACACCATTTGCCAAAAATCAAGACAAGTGGTCTGGAGTGGTCCTTGTGTGGCAATGTAATTCCATTCCCTGCCTTCCACTATTATCTGTAACGAAAATAAGATATTGACAATCATGGGCAAGTGAACAAAAATTGTTTGTGACAAATGCTGGCAAAGTACTTAAATTCAATGAAATTTTCAGGATAGTCATACTTTTAACTTTTTGCAAACCAAAACAATTATTAAGCAAACCTAACTACCTTTATATGTGATGCATTTATGTAACCAGTATTGTTCTCTTTTGTAGGCACTAATTCCACCCTATTATCATCATAGGGAATAACATCAGCAAATCGATTTCTTTCAGCGTTTTCAGGTAGCAATGCTATGGTACATTCTGCTGTTGGGTTTTTCTTTGGAACTCTTTCATATTCTGTAAACACCATTTTCTGTTCTAGACGCTGCTCCAAGATTTTGCACTAAAATACAAAGCACATTTAAAACAGCCATTTTATTTTAGAATGAACTTGCTTTAGCAGTCATGCTGTAGACAGATTTCCAAAGTAAGTTTCACCATTGAAAACACCTTTTTCCATTTTGCTTTAAGCAATTTGGAAGAATTTTTTTCTTTGCTAATTTTCTTATCTCTACCAGGATTACCAACACTCTCAGCAACCAATGAGGAATTAAGATGTATGGAGGTGTGTAAAAAAAACTCTAGTAAGCTGTAATAATTACAATACAATTGGTTAGTTCAGTTTTTTAACAAACCTAAAAAAAGACCAATTTAGTCAAGCTATTTCATTCAGTTAGATAATTAGCATTGTTTATTACATTCACTCTTCTTAAAAAATAGTCAGCTTTCTATTTAGGTCACGACAACCCTCTATCACACTGGCATAAGAGGCAAACTGCAAACAAATATCATTTTCTAGAAAACTGAGTTTGGTGCAACTTCTATTTTGAATCGGACAGAAGGGAATTTTTGTCAGAATATATATTTTTTAAAATCTAAGAACAAAAATTATAAACTAGCTGCATCCTCAGCCTTATTTTTGATGTGGCAAACATTTCAATAACCTAAAGCCAAGGCATGGCTCTCACTAAATTACAAATATAAAGATTTAAGGAAACTGTTAGTTTCTTCCATTAAAAAAAGCCTTGCTAAAATGCAATTTCGCCTTAAATTCTGAAGAATAAACTTTTAAGCCAAAAAGCCTTTACATGAAAGTAACTGGAAAGACTTTGAAATAAAAAACAGAAATGCTGGAAAAGCTCAGCAGGTCTGGCAGCATGTGTGGACAGAAAGCTCCCAGTCCTGCTGAGCTTTTCCAGCAATTTCTGTTTTTACTTCTGATTGCCAGCATTTGCAGTTCTTTTTGTTTGTATATGGAAAGAATCTGAAATCGTTTGAGAGAGTTCAGAAGTACATTTCATCATTAAAACTCTTTTCCCCTTGCATTTTATAATTGTTTGCAACAATATTTGTCCTTATCAATTTTGTCAGTAGTTATTTGTATAAATGAAATTAACCGGACATGGCTACCTGATGGCTCAGTGGTAATTAAGGCTTAAATACTAATAACTACTTAGCAAGCCACTGGCAATAAGGCAGTAGAAGCATAGTATGGTTTCTCTCTGCTTGGATGAGACTCAAACTGAAAAAAGGTAACTGCACTTCTTTCACTCATTCATGACACATAGCCAACTCGGGCTAGGCCAATATTTATTGTGCATACCTAATTGCCCTTGAGCTGGTGGCGAACTGCCTCTTGAATCACTGCAATGCTTCAGTTTTGTTCGGAAGGGAATTTCAGACATTAGCATCATGACAGTTGAAGTTGTGGCAATATAGTTCTAAGTCAGGACAGAAAGTAGCTATCCGGGAAAGGTACGCTTTTCAAAATATTGTCACAGAATTTTAATTAGTGGATACTTATATATGCTTTTGTTGAAATGTGCAGGAGAAAGGCCTTTTAAATATTCGCTTACAATGGGTATTTTTACTATGAAAGTGTACTTGAAATATCTACAAGTAAAATTACCTTCATAAATTCTACTTTAAAAAAATTCCTAAAGCTGAACCATTGTGTGTTACCATCTCATGAGGGTTAATAAGCCCCCCTCCACCACAAGGCTTCCATGTTTCACATGTCTATTCACAGGTACACAGTTCCAACATGAAGTCTGAATAGGAAGTAGGAACTCTGGCAACTTCTCTGCAGAAACGTGATAATTCCATTGTGTTGTGTCTGAGAGCATGAGTAATCTTTAACATATTAGATCACACAATTATCATTTAACTAATTCAATTGTAATTGCTGGTATCAAGAGTTTCAACAAACATCAGATCTTTAACAGTTCAATCTGCTAACAGTCCAGCACTGCATGGCTATAAATAATGTAAATGATATTAAATCATACTCTTTCATCATATGATGTCTTGATTGGCTCATCTTTAATAACATCAGGTAAAGGCTTTTGAAATGGTGTCAATCCATTTAATTCTGCCATTCTCAGTGGTCCAATTTTCCTAATATCTGATACACGAGTTCCTTTTCTTATATCCTTCAAAATTTAAGGATAAATTTAAAAAATAAAAAAGACAATAGTTAACTGGTGTAACAGCCAAGAGCACATTTATTATCAATGTACAAAAACTGCATGACAAAATTCTGCAGAGTCAGGAAGGCATGTGAAATGAACTGTTAATTAAACTACAGCATATAAGTAAAAAAACCCTCAAGCAGCTATTTCACAGATAAAAGAAGCCGGAATAATTCAAATGAAGAAAGCATTTTTTTTAAAAAACGGTCACAGACCAAAGTCAGATTTTCTAATAACAACCTAATGCATAGCCATAAACAATAGACACCTTCATAATAAACTATTTACAATTCTTTCACATACCCCATTCCTCACTAAGATAGATAGCACAATGTCAGGGATTTTTTTTTCTGAAGAAAGCATGATAATGGTAAATTTGAAAGAGAACAACATCCAAGAAAGGAAAACTAGTAACACCTAACAATGATGCAAGATAGGAAAGTTCAATCATCACAATTTGGTAGGAATAAGATCTAGACTATAATACATCAGTCCCATTAGCACGATGAATTCAGAAGGAGCAGAAATGAAGCTGGAAGAAAATCTTGAAAGAAATTCTGGGGAAGAGGGAGGCGAGGGGGCCACTGGCAATTAGTCCAGTGAATCAAAGAAAACAGAAGAAACAGCAGAGGGAATTTTTAAGAACAAAACAGTTTGAATTCGTGGATAACAAAGTGTGGAGCTGGTTGAACACAGCAGGCCAAGCAGCAGAGGCCTACACACTTCTTCAGAGATGAGGGAGGGGAAGGGGGTTCAGAAATAAATAGGGAAAGAGGGGGAGGCGGATGGAAGATGTATAGAGGGGGAAGATAGGTGGAAAGGAGACAGAGGTCAAAGCAGCAGGGATGGAGCCAGTAAAGGTGAGTGTAGGTGGCAAGTTAGGGAGTAGATAGGTCAGTCCAGGGAAGATAGACAGTGAAGGGGGTAGGATGAGGTTAGTAGGTAGGAGATGGGGGTGGGGCTCAAGGTCAGCGGAGGGTATAGGTAGGAGGAAGGACAGGTTCGGGAGATGGGGATGAGCTGGGCTGGCTATAGGATGCAGTGGAGGGATGGGAGATTTTGAAACTTGTGAAATCCACAATGATACCATTGGGCTGTAGTTTTCCCAAGCTTTAATGTTCCTGCAACCTTCAGGTGGCATCGTTGTGGCACTGCAGGAGGACCAGGATGGACTGGACATCTAAGGAATGGGAGGGAGAGTTGAAATGGTTCGCGACTGAGAGGTACAGTTGTTTAGTGCGAACTGAGTGTAGGTGTTCCGCAAAGCAGTCCCAAAGCCTCTGCTTAGTTTCCCCGATGTAGAGGAGGCCACAACGGGAACAGCGGATGGAGTATACAATATTGGCAGATGTGGAGGTGAACATCTGCTTGATATGTCAAGTCTTCTTGGGGCCAGGTGTAGGGGCAAGTGTAGCACTTCCTGCGGTTGCGAGGAAAAGTGCTGCGTGTGGTGGGGCTGGAGGGGAGTGTGGAGCGGACAAGGGAGTCACGGAGAAAGTGGTCCCTCTGGAAAGCAGACAAGGTGGGGAGGGAAATGGCTTTGGTGGTGGGGTCGGATTGCAGATGGCGGAAGTGTCACTGGATGATGCATTGGATCCAGAGGTTGGTGGGGTGGTACTTGAGGATGAGGGGGATTCTGTTTTGGTTGTTATTGTGGAGAGCGGGGAGCAGGTGCGAGGGATGAGTTGCAGGAAATGCGGTAGACACGGTCAAGGGCGTTCTCACCCACTTGGGGGAGGGGGGGTTGCGAGGAAGAGAGGAGTTGCGGTCCTTGAAAAACGAGGACACCTGAAATTACGGGAGTGGAATGCCTCATCCTGGGAGCAGATGCAGCAGAGGCAAAGGAATTGGGAATAATTTTTGCAGGAAGGTTGGTGGGAGGTGGAGTATTCTAGGTAGCTATGGGAGTCGGTGGGCTTGAAATGGATATCAGTTTCTAGGTGGTTGCGTGAGATGGAGACAGAGAGGTCCAGGAAGGTGAGAGGGGTATTGGAGATGGTCCAGGTGAACCTAAGGTAGGGGTGGAAGGTGTTGGTGATGTGGGTGAACTGTTCGAGCTCCTCATGGGAGCAGAAGGTGGCGCCAATACAGTCATCAATGTAACGGAGGAAGAGGTGGAGTTTAGGGCCATTGTAGCCATTGAAAATTGTTCCACATAACCTACAAAGAGGCAGGCATAGCTTGGGCCCACGCGGGTACCCATGGCCACCCCTTCTGTCTGTAGGAAGTGGGAGGAATTGAAAGAGAAGTTGAGGGGGAGGACGAGTTTGTCTAAGCAGATGAGGGTGTCAATGGAGAGGGACTGGTCAGGCCTGTGGGACAGGAAGAAGAGGAGGGCCTTTAGACCATCTGTATGGGGAATGCAGGTGTAGAGAGCCTGGAAGTCCAAGGTAAAGATGAGGTGTTGGGGGCCGGGGAATTGGAAGTTCTGGAGGAGGTGGAGGGCGAGGGTGGTGTGATGGAGGTAGGTAGGGAGTTCCTGGACCAAGGGGAGAAAATGGAGTCAAGATAGGTGGAGATAGGTTCGATGGGGCAGGAGCTGGAGCAGGAGCAGGTGGAGACAACGATGCCACCCGAAGGTTGCTGGAACAGCAGCTCATATTCCGCTTGGGAACCCTGCAAAGTAGTATCAATGTGGGCTTCACAAGCTTCAAAATCTCTTCACCCCCTACTGGCATCCCATCACCAGCCCAGCTCTCCCTGCCTCCCTAATCTGTCCTTCCTCCCACCTCAAATCCCACCCCCATCTCCTACCTCATCCCGCCCCCTTGACCTGTCTGTCCTCCCTGGACTGACCTGACCTATCTCCTCCCTAACTCTCCAACTACATTCACTTTACTGGCTCCATCCCCGCCTCTTTGACCCTGTCTGTCTCTGCTCCACCTATCTTCTCCTCTATCCATCTTCTCTCCGCCTCCCCCACCCTCCCTATTTATTTCAGAAACCCCTTCTCCTCCCCCATTTCTGAAGAAGGGTCTAGGCCTGAAACATCAGCCTTCCTGCTCCTCTGATGCTGCTCAGCCAGCTGCCTTCATCCAGTTCTGCACCTTATTATTTCATTGTCTTAAACGATCCAGGCAAATGTGGTGATAGATCTTAAGCAAGTTGTCTACCAAAGACACTCAAATCTGTGCCATTTAGACATAAAAGACTGAAGGTAGGACATACAGCAGCACAATAGCCAAGACTGATGTGTGTAATGCACTGGAAACAGGGCCAATATATAGCAGAGATGCTAGAAATTGGAAAAAAAAAGTGTGCTGGAGAAATTCAACAGGTCAGACAGCATCATGTGGACGGAGAAACAATTCATGGAGTCTAGCAGGAATCTCCTTTCAGAGAACGTCAGTAATTATATACTTTTCATTTCCTGTTTTTGCAGTCCTGAAAGAACAATAAACTAGCTCCCGTATTGGCATTTAGAAGCAACAATTCAGCTATATCAAAGTGTTAGTTCAAAAATGTGGCATACAGGAGGCACAGAGGTGAGCAAATACAAGCAACGGTGGAACAGAATCAGGATATGTGGTCACATGGTTGTCACTGACAATGCACTGTTTCTGAAATGCAACTTTTTGGTGAGCATTGCATCTTGGATGGGAAAGTGCTGTTCAATGATTCATTCAAGTCAGGTATTAGACGCAGCTTTAAACTAAATAGTAGGGGTGAGGGAACAAGTTTGGGAAATATATGATTCAATCAAGAAGACAAGGAAAGATAAAAATAAGTAGTGATGGTCAAAACATGTCAGCATCGGGCAGAACACGCAAACCTAAGAATGCAACAGCAGTTATGGATAGAGGTTACAAAAATAGTGAAAAAAGGACAAAACCTCAAGACTCTGTATCTGAACACACAGAATTTGTAACAAAACAGAAAAATTAATAGCATAAATAGAAAAATACCAATGATCTGGTGACTATTTCAGAGAGATGTCTGCAAGATTATAAAGACTGAGGTCTGAACATTCAAGGGTACATAACAGTTAAGGAGGTTAGAAAGCTAAGAAAAAAATGTTGGGTCGTTCTGTAAATTAGCACCATTATACAATAGAGAGATGTCCTTCATTCTCTTGATCAAAATGCAGAATCAACTTGGGTAGATGCAAAATAGTAAAGATAAGACAGTGCTGGCGAACATCGTATATAGGCTTCCTAACAGTAACCATGTTAAGAGGTTTACAGGATAAAAGAGTGGGGTCTTGTGAAAAATGAACAAAAAACACATGGGTAATTATAATCCACACTGGGGGAGGTGGTGATGTAGTGACTGTAACAAGGTCTCGGAATATGAGCTTCCTGATTAGAACAGGTTTACAGCCCCAATCAGGGAGCCCTGGCTGACAGACAGAAACAGGAATGTCAGAGGTCCTGGTCATTCTGGTGAGCTGGGTCTGAGGAAACTGGGCCAGTGTCAAGATCTATGCATCTGTAGATAAAGGTGATTTTGTGATGGAGTACTAGCCTCTGTGCAGTTATTTCAGGTGACATGCTGGTAATGTCACTAGACTGGAAGCCCAGAATGAAGTTCTGGTGATATTGGCTAAAATCCCACCATGGCAAATAATGAAAGTTGAATTCAATAAATATCTGGAATAGCCAACCTAATAGTGATCATGTAACAACTGTTAACTGTAATACAGACTGGTCAGGAGAGAATTCTTAATGCTGACACCTACATCTCATGAATAAATACGAAACGACTGAATTTGCTGATGCCATCAAGATAAGTAGGAAGGTAAGTCGTGACAAGGATGTAGGAGCCTGAAAAGGGATAACGATAGGTTGAGCAAATGGACAAAGAATTTGGCAATTGGAATATAATGCAGAAAAATGTAAACTTGTTCACTTTGGTAGGAAGAATACAAAAAAATGTTACTTAAATGGAGGGAGCTTTTAGAAGTGAGGTCAAAAGGTTCTAGATGTCATGGTGAATCAATTGCAACATTAATATTTAGATACAGGAGGAGATTAGGAACTTAAATGTAATGTTGCTATTTATCACGAGGAATGGAAATAAAAATAGCTATGTTTTGCTGCAGTTGTACGAAGCAATGGTAAGAACACATCTGGAGTATTGTGTAGTTTTGGTGTCCTTAGCTAAGAAAGGATATAAGTGTGTTAGAAGTAGGTGCAGGCAGGGTTTACACCAGTTCATGCCGTTGATACTTGCAATGGGGTGGGTTGTGATGTGAGAACAGGTTGTTAGACTGGGTCTACATCCGTTGGAGATAAGAAGAGTTGATCTTACAGGATCCCAACAGGACCTGTCAAAGTGAATGCTGAAAGAATGTCTCCCATGTTAGAATGGTATGGAATGACGGGACCCAAATTAAGACTAAGTGATCTTCTAAGAGGTGAGGAGAAATAAGATGGACAAGATAGGACAAATACGTAATATAGATTTGTGACTAACAAGGGAGGCAAAAGTTATCAGAAAATGGCAGGAGTGGGAAATTGGGCCCATAATTAGATCAGCCTTGACCTCAAAGAATGTCAGAACAGGTATGAGAGGCTGAATGGCATACTCTCACTCCTAATTTACATGTATGTGTATGTATATGTAACCAGCACATTAGCCGATGCACCAAAACTAGCCTGGAATAAATTAGAGGCAGAAAAGCTTTGGAGGTTGACATGGACAATACTAGCAGTAGCACAGTTATACTTTAGGGGCCCTGGCAACAAGTTGCAAAGTTATGCAACCTTGTAATGGTGCACTTAGAGCTTGCATTAGCACATAGGAAATGTCAAGGTGTGCAAATATAACTGATAACAAAAAGACATAGGTGCTGGTTTAGTTATCTAGCCTGCACATCAATCATGCAATATTTAATAGGGATGCTAATAAAACTAATAAAACAATTTCGTCACTTCCTATATCTTGCGGCTCCTTCAGCTCAGGTACAATTTAAAAAATGGCACTGTAAGAATCCTCTCTCAAATTAATGTGATCAGAATACAGATTTGTAAAAAAGTGTGTATTTGATTATTCTAAGTATATTTTTGAAATAAATGCATGTTAGATGAAAGAAAAGCAATAGATGCAGTCAAAGGCATTCTAAGTAATTCATTTGGATATTACGACTTTGCAGAATGGTTAACAAAATGGAGGCCCATGGAAGAAGAGGGTCACTGTCACCTTGGGTAAAGAAAAATTGGTTTAAAGGCAGAAACTGGTGATTCGTAATGAATGAATGCTTTTTAGATCTGAAGATGTTAGATAGCGAAAGGTCCCCAAGTGCCAGTGCCTTTTTTAATATATAAATGTCTTGGATACTGGAATACAGGGTAAAAATGATAAAATTTCAGATGATAATAAGCTTGAAGTGTTTCAAACAGCAAAGACAACAAAACTGATTGCAACAGGAAATAGGCTAGCAGAATGGCCAAACAAGTAGCAGTTAGAATTTAATACTAAGAATTGAGTGGCAATTTATGTGAGGCAATCTTCACTTACTGGCACAGATCTACAAGGTTATACAGGGTCAGAGAGTCCTCGGGAGTTCATGTGTAATCTCTGAAATTTTAGGGCATATTGGAAGACTAATTAGCCAAGTATAAGGACTCGAGCAGGGAATTTGTGCTGAATCTATACAAGGTTCTAGTTAGGCAACTGCAACATTAAGCTAAGGAAACTTGGCTGTTTTCCTTAGAGCAAATGAAGGTGAAGGGAGTTTTGATAGAGGTGTCACAAGATTGTGACAGGTTTAGATAAAGTAGTCAAATGAAAATCTGTTTGCATTTCATTGGTAGTATAAGGTTGAGAGGATACATGAGATACAAATAGGGATGTGTGGAAGAACCATTTTACACACTGTTAATAAACTGGAATTCCCCGATATGTGGATGGCAGAAGCTGAGATATAAGCACTTCGGGAAAATAAATTTGCAAAGTTAGGCAATAATGTAAGGGGAACAGGATTGACTGGATTGTTCCACAAAGAATCAAGTGTGGACTTAATGGGGCAAGTGGCTTCCTATGTCGTAAACATCTATGTCTTACTTTTAACATAGTTATGGAAAAAGATAGGGCAGGTCCACAGGTTAAGGTGCTAAACTGGAGTAGGGACAATTTGGCAGGATCTAGCAGAGGTCAACTGGGTGAGTCTGTTTCAAGGAATTCGAACAACTGGCAAATGGAAGGATTTTAAAAGTGTAGTATCAAGAGCCCAGGGAAAGTATGGCCCTGTTAGGCTGAAGGGAAAAGTTTACTGATTTAGGGAATCCCTGGCTCTGGTCAGGAAAGAGGAGGAGGAATACATTAGGTTCAGGCTATCGGGTTGAAGTGAATTGCTAAATGATTATAAAAAGTGTAGGAGCACACTCAACAGGGAAAGCAGAAGAGCAAAAAGAGGGTATGAGATGGATGTGGCAGATAAGGTTTAAAGATAATCCCAAGAGATTTTATAATTAAAATAGGGAGATAATAGGTCCCCTTAAAGATCAGTATTACTATCTATGCATGGACCCGCAGGAAATGGGAGAGATTTTTAATGAATCTTTCTTCTTAGTGTATACTGAGCACAGAAGCATGGATGCTATGGAAATGACGGAGACAAGTGGGCATATTTTGGACTGCATGCACATTACCAGAGAGGAGGTACTTGCTTCCTTAAAGCACATTAAGATAGATAAATTCCCTGGGCCTGATCCAGTCAATCCTCAGACATTGTGGGAGGTTAGGAAAGAAATTGCAGACGCCTTTGCAGAGATTTTTGCTTCATTCTTAATCACTGATGAAGTTCCAGAAGACTGGAAGGTGGCTTATATTATTCCATTGTTTAAGAAAGGTAGCAAAGACAATCCAGGGAACTATAGTCCAGCGAGCCTGACATCAATGGTGGGCAACTTATTGCAGGATATTGAGAGATAGGATTAACCAACATTTGGATCGTCAAGGTCTGATTAGGGATAGTCACCATGGATTTGTGCGCAGGAAGTCATATCTGACAAATCTTTTAGAGTTTTTCAAAGAGGTAACCTAGAGGATGGATGAGGGTAGGGCAGTGGAGTTGTCTATATGGACTTTAGTAAGGCCTTTGACTAGGTCCCATATGACAGACTAGTCACGAAAGTTAGGTCGCATGGGATCCAAGAAAAGCTAGCTAATTGGATTCAAAATTAGCTCAATGGTAGGAAGCAGGTAATATTCTAAGGTTGGTTCTCAGATTGGAGGCCTGTGACTAGTGGTGCGCCATAGGGGTCAGTGCTGGGCCTTTGTTGTTTGTTATTTACCTGAATGTGAATGTACAAGGAATGATGTGTAAGTCTGTGAATAATACAACACTAGGAGGTATTGCTGATAGTGAGGAAGGTTATCAAAAATTACAGAGGGATCTTGATCAGATGGGGAAGCAGGCTGAGGATTGGCAAATGCAATTTAATGCTGATAAGTGTGAGGTACATAGTTCATTGAAAGCAGCATCACAGGTAGACAGAGTGAAGAAGGCACTTGGCATGCTGGCCTTCAATCGGTCGAGGCAGGAGTTGGGATTTTGTGTTACATCTGTATAAGTCATTGGTGAGGCCGCACTTGGGAGTATAATGTACAGTTTTGGTCACTCTGTTACAGGAAAGTCCTAGTTAAACTGGCAAGTATGCAAAGATGACGTACGAGGATGTTGCCAGGACCAGTAGGGAGAGGTCGGCCAGGATCGGACTTTATTCCTTGGAACACTGGAAATGAGGGGTGACCTTATGGAGGCGTATAAAATCATGAGGGGCATAGAAAGGATGAATGCATATAGTCTTTTTCCTAAGGATGGGGAATTGAAAACAGAGGTTGAATAGATTAGGATTATTTTCATTAGAAAGACGGAGATTGAGGGGGGACCTGATTGAGGTCTACAAAATCATGAGGGGTATAGACACGGTGGAAAGCAAAAAGCTTTCTCCCTCAGAGTGGGGGACTCAATTACTCCGGGTCATGAGTTCAAAGTGAGAGGAGGAAAGTTTAAGGGAGATATGCGTGGCAAGTTCTTTACACAGAGGGTGGTGGGCGTCTGGAACGTGTTGCCAGCGGAGGTGGTAAATGCAGACACGTTAGCGTCTTTTAAGATATATTTGGACGGGTACATGGATGGGCAGGGAGCAAATGGACACAGACCGTTAGAAAATAGATGACAGGTTAGACAGTGGATCTTGATTGGCGCAGGCTTGGAGGGCCGAAGGGCCTGTTCCTATGCTGTAGGTTTCTTTGTTTCTTTGGTTTCTTTGTAAAGGGCATAGTTTTACGGTGAGAGGGGTTAGATTTAAGGAGGACCTGACGGGCAACTTAATGCAGAGAGTGGTGTGTATAACAGAATGGGCTGCCAGAGAAAGTGGTTAAGGCAGGTACAATAGTAACATTTAAAAAATACACTTGGATAGGTACATGGATGGGAAGGGTTTCGAGGGATATGAACCAAATGCCAGCAATTAGAACTAGCTGAGTAGGCACCATGGTCAGCATGGTCCAGTTTGGGCCAAAGGGCCTGTTTCCATGCTGTATTACTCTATGCCTCTAAATAAGCCTGTACACAAAATCTTTAATTGAACAAATGTTGTATAATGTCATACAGCACATTACTAATATATTTACAGCCAAGATAAATAATTACTGTTAAACTACTCACCCCAAGTGGTGGGAGAGCTTCCATAGCATATAATCTACTAGAAAGCACTTCAGACATTGGTCTCTTCTTGGAAGCCTGCCTTCTCATCTGGAGTTTCCTAACCGTATTGAGGTCAGACTCAGACACAAATGGAAGAAACTGTATTGCTTCTGTTACCTCCCTTTCTTGTGCTCTCTTTTCTGAGTTCTGCTGTCTCCCGAGAGCAGGTGTAGAACTATACAGGCAGTCTGGCAGAGGTTCATTAATCAATTGATTTAACTTGGCTGACACTTGAGATGTGGAATCAAATTGTAGCATCTGAGATGTCTGGTCAATGCACCTTGCATCATATTCCTCATCTTCTTCACTGCTGTGAATCAGCATAGTTGCATCAGAGAAAGATCGCCCGTGATAGCAACTTTTGTCTTTGTGAACTTCAGTCTCTCTGGGTTTTATTTGCTCAAAAGAAACATTTGGTTGTGAATTTGCAGCAGCTACTTTTTCAGAGTTTGTTTCGGTGCCTGGTGTGGACATTGTCCTTTCTTTTATTTTCCAATTCTCAAAATTGTGCACAAGTCCAGCAATCTCAATGCTGTTACGTTTATGAATATTTGTATGTAGTCTGGCAGAAGTTAGGGGCTCACTAACTTCCTGTAGTGAATGCGCAACAGGCAAACTATCCTCCTGGAAAGTCTGTACGGAGTGATGCACACGCCTTGTAACCAGATCTGGATTGCTGCTGCTAACATACACATGTCGGGAAAGGTCAGGTGTACTATTTGCAGGTCTTGGATAAGGATAGGGTGGAGGAGGCCTGTATACTTGGGTTTTCAGCATGTTTGCAGCATTGTAATCCTGAGCATGTAACTGAGCATTAGTCAATTCTGGCACACTAACGGCCCCAACAACAGGACGTCGATCAGCTGAATTTATATATGGAGACTGACTATGGAAACTATAGTTCAAATGAAAAGGGTACTGATACAGATTTTGTGAATTGAACTGAGAATGTTCTCTGATTTCTGGTTGGCTATAAACAAGTGGATCTGGTCTACTATAGGCATAAGAATTACCTATATTAAGATTTCTCATAGAATGACTTTGCCTTTCATTTTGAATCATTCCGCGATTTAGCTGTCTCATAACAGTCTCGTAATCTGGAGTTGGCCTGTAGGATGGTGGAATAATTGCACTGTGTCTATTGGTTGGGATGTAATCTCCTCTTATTACATCACTTCCAGTCATGCTAGGATTTGAAGACATCGGAGACGCTTGCATAAAGTGCTGTGGGTTATTTAAAGAGCTTGTGCTATGTGCGCTGTAGATACTGCCATTTCGGATTCGACCACTGTATTCATATGGAGCTCTATCCAAACTGGTTTGCGATTGATAGAAGCTATTTTGATTGTTCATGTAAATATTGTCTGAAATTAAGTCAAAAAAAAAGTGAAGGGTATGGAGAATGAATAGCTGAGCCACTCAGATTTAATGGTGATGTCCAATCTACAGTCAAGTTAGCTTAGTAGCAAAACAAGTTGAATCAATATAGAAACATTAAAAAAAAAGGACAAGTAGGCCAGTCTGCCTTTCAGTCCTGCTCCTCCATTCATTATCATGGCTTGATTATCCCTCTCAATAGCTTTTACTGCTTTACACTTGGATCCCTTTAATCCCAAGTGCTAAATCCAAGTCCTTGAAATCATACAACGTTTTGGCTTTGGTTGCTTTATGTGGTAGCAAATTCCATAGGCTCACCTCTGAGGAAATTTCTCCTCTTCTCAGTCCTAACTGGACTACTCTGTATTCTTAGACTGCAATCCCTGATTCTGGACCAAATACTTAACAAGACATTTTGTTTAGGTACTAGTGTCCAATTACTTAAAACTGTCAAATACTTCAATGGTGTAACAAAAAAAAATTGGTCAATTAAGTATTTACATAGTCTGAGAGGTTATAGCAAATAATTTTAAATACAGAAAACCAATCAAATGTAAAAATGAAGCAGTTAATTCAAGGTTTAGAATTTTAAAAATTTGTTTCAGTGTTTCTTTAAAACAAGCAGCTCTCCACAGTTACTTGATGTTCAACTGTATGTCCAAAAGCAAAAGACCTCTAGACCCATGCACAAATCATAGCCATAGATGAAGGCATTTTCTGGTCAAAATTGTTATGCTACCCATGCTAGAAGTGAATGCCCAAGTCTGTACCTCTGCTACCTTTCAAACAGATTTGTTCAATTAACTGAATTTACACAACTTAGTTGTCAAGAGATTTTAAACCCTGAATCATTGGTCCAGGCACAGAATTACTAATCTTCTAACACAATCACTATCCTACCATATCCTTACTTCTTCAAACATGTATGATGCCTTTCAAATTAATATGACAACACAATACACCCTCCCAACCACCCTCCTGCAAAAATTCCATCCCCTATTCCCAATTCCTCCGCCTCCGCCGCATCTGCTCCCACGATAAGACATTCCACTCCCGCACATCCCAGATGTCCAAGTTCTTTAAGGACCGCAACTTCCCCCCCACGGTGATTGAGAACGCCCTTGACCGCGTCTCCCGCATTTCCCGCGACACATCCCTCACACCCCGCCCCCGCCACAACCGCCCCAAGAGGATCCCCCTCGTTCTCACACACCACCCTACCAACCTCCGGATACAACGCATTATCCTCCGACACTTCCGCCACTTACAATCCGACCCCACCACCCAAGACATTTTTCCATCCCCACCCCTGTCTGCTTTCCGGAGAGACCACTCTCTCCGTGACTCCCTTGTTCGCTCCACACTGCCCTCCAACCCCACCACACCCGGCACCTTCCCCTGCAACCGCAGGAAATGCTACACTTGTCCCCACACCTCCTCCCTCACCCCCATCCCAGGCCCCAAGATGACATTCCACATTAAGCAGAGGTTCACCTGCACATCTGCCAATGTGATATACTGCATCCACTGTACCCGGTGCGGCTTTCTCTACATTGGGGAAACCAAGCGGAGGCTTGGGGACCGCTTTGCAGAACACCTCCGCTCAGTTCGCAACAAACAACTGCACCTCCCAGTCGCAAACCATTTCCACTCCCCCTCCCATTCTCTTGATGACATGTCCATCATGGGCCTCCTGCACTGCCACAATGATGCCACCCGAAGGTTGCAGGAACAGCAACTCATATTCCGCCTGGGAACCCTGCAGCCATATGGTATCAATGTGGACTTCACCAGTTTCAAAATCTCCCCTTCCCCCACTGCATCCCTAAACCAGCCCAGTTCATCCCCTCCCCCCACTGCACCACACAACCAGCCCAGCCCTTCCCCCCCACCCACTGCATCCCAAAACCAGTCCAACCTGTCTCTGCCTCCCTAACCGGTTCTTCCTCTCACCCATCCCTTCCTCCCACCCCAAGCCGCACCCCCAGCTACCTACTAACCTCATCCCACCTCCTTGACCTGTCCGTCTTCCCTGGACTGACCTATCCCCTCCCTACCTCCCCACCTACACCCTCTCCACCTATCTTCTTTACTCTCCATCTTCGGTCCGCCTCCCCCTCTCTCCCTATTTATTCCAGTTCCCTCCCCCCATCCCCCTCTCTGATGAAGGGTCCAGGCCCGAAACGTCAGCTTTTGTGCTCCTGAGATGCTGCTTGGCCTGCTGTGTTCATCCAGCCTCACATTTTATTATCTTGGAATCTCCAGCATCTGCAGTTCCCATTATCTCTGACACAATATACCTTCCAGGTTTTTTTTTGGAACAGAGATCTGCAATTGCAAGTTCCAATGTTTGAATTCCATTGTTTTTGGGCACTTAAACTTGAATTACAGAAAGCAATGGAAGAAAAACTCATCATCTTCATTAGAATTAAGGATATTTAAGATGATATTGCTTAAGTACTTTACCTTGAGAAGATTTATAGGGCTCTATGTAGTGTCCAGTGTAATGTAACTGGGGTAAGGGCATCATGTACTGAGGTGGTTTTGGCTGAAAGAAAATAAAAGCCATAAAAAGCAAATCCAGATATTGCAGATTAACTATTAACAGTAAATGCATAATCACTAAACATGCCAAAACCTGTACAATGAAGGTCAGTACATTTGGTAAATACTTTTTTCAAAAAAGTGGCTTAAAGCTGGTAATAAAGCAATCAAGAAAGGTACACAGGACTAAGTATCAAACACATGCTTAATCTAAACAAAGCTTGCATAATTAGTCTTAAAAGGGATTTTTCCCTCCTCTATGGCAATTTCAAATCAATAACTTACACTTACATTGCATTTTCAATAAACAAAACACCCAAGGCAATTCACAGAAACTAAATCAGACAGAAATTGTCACTACAGCAAAGGGAGAGATTTTAGAAGAGCCATTGAGAAACTTGGTTGAAAGGCGAATATTTGAGAAGCCTCAAAATGGAAGAGGCAAGTGAAAAGACACAGCAACAGCCAGAGTTTCGGTTTAAGATGTGATAAGAAAGGGCCACCAATGATGGGGCATGGTAAGCTGAAGACAAATGTAAAAACATGGAAAATATTTTTGTTATGCTTTAAATAAAATTTTGAGCAGCTAGTATTTAAAATTGAGACTTCTCTTAATTGGATTCAAATTGAAAGGAAGGTGAGTAGTAGGAAAGGCAACATTCCATTTGATCAGGAATCAATCATGTCAAACAAAAACACTACGGCATCAAGCAATAGGACTTTCAAGCTATTACAAGGAGAGATCATTTCTGCGTGTATTCCAACGTAGAAGTTCTCAGGGAGGTGATGCAAGCAAACTGTTAAGGTATCAGGAATAAAAGTGATGAACTTAGAGCATGGATCAGTACCTGGTGCTATGATGTTGTGGCCATAACAGAGACATGGGTTTCTCATGGGCAGGAATGGTTGCTGGATGTTCCAGGGTTTAGAACATTTAAAAAGAATAGGGAGGGGGGAAAAAGAGGAGGGGGTGTAGCACTACTAATCAGAGAGGATATCACAGCTACAGAAGCTTCCTTTGTCGAGGAAGATCTGCCTACTGAGTCAGTATGGGTGGAAATTAGGAACAGCAAGGGAGTAGTCACCTCGTTAGGGGTTTACTACAGGCCCCCCAATAGCAGCAGGGAGATTGAAGAAAGCATAGGTCGACAGATTTTGGAAAAGTGTGGACGCAGTAGGGTTGTTGTAATGGGTGACTTTAACTTTCCTAATATTGATTGGAACCTCCTTCGAGCAGAAGATTTGAATGGAGCTGTTTTTGTAAGGTGTGTTCAGGAGGGTTTCCTAACGCAGTACGTTGACAGGCCGACGAGGGGAGAGGCCATTCTAGACTTGGTGCTCGGAAACGAGCCGGGGCAGGTATCAGATCTTGTGGTGGGGGAGCATTTTGGTGATAGTGACCATAACTGCCTCACATTTTACATAGCTATGGACAAGGAGAGGATTAGGCAGAATGGGAGGATATTTAATTGGGGAAGAGGAAACTATGATGCGATTAGACATGAGCTAGGAAGCATGGACTGGGAGCAGTTGTTCCATGGTAAGGGAACTATAGACATGTGGAGATGGTTTAAGGAACAGTTGTTGGGAGTGATGAGTAAATATGTCCCTCTGAGACAGGCAAGAAGGGGTAAGATTAAGGAACCTTGGATGACGAGAGCGGTGGAGCTTCTAGTGAAAAGGAAGAAGGTAGCTTACATAAGGTGGAGGAAGCTAGGGTCAAGTTCAGCTAGAGAGGATTACATGCAGGCAAGGAAGGAGCTCAAAAATGGTCTGAGGAGAGCCAGGAGGGGGCACGAGAAAGGCTTGGCAGAAGGAATCCGGGAAAACACAAAGGCATTTTACACTTACGTGAGGAATAAGAGAATGGTCAAAGAAAGAGTAGGGCCGATCAGGGATAGCATAGGGAACTTGTGTGTGGAGCCTGAGGAGGTAGGGGAAGCCCTAAATGAGTTTTTTGCTTCTGTCTTTACGAAAGAAACCAACTTTGTAGTGAATGAAACCTTTGAAGAGCAGGTGTGCATGCTGGAATGGATAGAGATAGACGAAGCTGATGTGCTGAAAATTTTGTCAAACATTAAGATTGACAAGTCGCCAGGCCCGGATCAGATTTGTCCTCGGCTGCTTTGGGAAGCGAGAAATGCAATTGCTTCGCCACTTGCGAAGATCTTTGCATCCTCGCTCTCCACTGGAGTCGTACCTGAGGACTGGAGAGAGGCAAATGTAATTCCTCTCTTCAAGAAAGGAAATAGGGAAATCCCCGGCAATTATAGACCGGTAAGTCTCACGTCTGTCGTCTGCAAGGTGTTAGAAAGGATTCTGAGGGATAAGATTTATGACCACCTGGAAGAGCATGGCTTGATCAAATACAGTCAACACGGCTTTGTGAGGGGTAGGTCATGCCTTACAAACCTTATCGAGTTTTTTGAGGATGTGACTAGAAAGGTTGATGAGGGTCGAGCTGTGGATGTGGTGTATATGGACTTCAGTAAGGCATTTGATAAGGTTCCCCATGGAAGGCTCATTCAGAAGGTCAGGAGGAATGGGATACAGGGGAACTTAGCTGCTTGGATACAGAATTGGCTGGCCAACAGAAGACAGCGAGTGGTAGTAGAAGGAAAATATTCTGCCTGGAAGTCAGTGGTGAGTGGGGTTCCACAGGGCTCTGTCCTTGGGCCTCTACTGTTTGTAATTTTTATTAATGACTTGGACGAGGGAATTGAAGGATGGGTCAGCAAGTTTGCAGACGACACAAAGGTCGGAGGTGTCGTTGACAGTGTAGAGGGCTGTTGTAGGCTGCAGCGGGACATTGACAGGATGCAGAGATGGGCTGAGAGGTGGCAGATGGAGTTCAACCTGGATAAATGCGAGGTGATGCATTTTGGAAGGTCGAATTTGAAAGCTGAGTACAGGATTAAGGATAGGATTCTTGGCAGCGTGGAGGAACAGAGGGATCTTGGTGTGCAGATACATAGATCCCTTAAAATGGCCACCCAAGTGGACAGGGTTGTTAAGAAAGCATATGGTGTTTTGGCTTTCATTAACAGGGGGATTGAGTTTAAGAGTCGTGAGATCTTGTTGCAGCTCTATAAAACTTTGGTTAGACCGCACTTGGAATACTGCGTCCAGTTCTGGGCGCCCTATTATAGGAAAGATGTGGATGCTTTGGAGAGGGTTCAGAGGAGGTTTACCAGGATGCTGCCTGGACTGGAGGGCTTATCTTATGAAGAGAGGTTGACTGAGCTCGGTCTCTTTTCATTGGAGAAAAGGAGGAGGAGAGGTGACCTAATTGAGGTATACAAGATAATGAGAGGCATGGATAGAGTTGATAGCCAGAGACTATTTCCCAGGGCAGAAATGGCTAGCACGAGGGGTCATAGTTTTAAGCTGGTTGGTGGAAAGTATAGAGGGGATGTCAGAGGCAGGTTCTTTACGCAGAGAGTTGTGAGAGCATGGAATGCGTTGCCAGCAGCAGTTGTGGAAGCAAGGTCATTGGGGTCATTTAAGAGACTGCTGGACATGCATATGGTCACAGAAATTTGAGGGTGCATACATGAGGATCAATGGTCGGCACAACATTGTGGGCTGAAGGGCCTGTTCTGTGCTGTACTGTTCTATGTTCTATGTTCTATGTTCTATTACAATTTGAGCACTGTGGCTCAGTGGTTAGCACTGTTGCTTCAGAGTGTCAGGGACCAGTGTTCAATTCCAGCCTCGCGCGACAGTCTGGGTGAAGTTTGCATGTTCTCATGTCTGCGTGGGTTTTCTATGGGTGCTCTGGCTTCCTCCCACAGTCCAAAGGCTAGGTGTATTGGCTATATTAAAAAAAAAATTGGCCATGGGTAAGAAATACAGGGATTGTGTGGATCTGGGTGGTATGCTCCTTGGAGGGTCAGAGTGGATTTGATGGGCCAAATGGGCTGCTTCCACACTAAGAATTCTAGGATTCTATGAAATAGGCCAATTCTAAGAAATATCTGAATTTAGTTTGAAGAAGACTTTTCTTTAAGTCATTACCATTACTTAGGTACAGACAGTAAATCACTAGAGAAAATTAAGTAGTGTGAAATTCAGAGAACTATAGACCATTTGGTCAGTCATACTCAAGACGGACCTCGAGAAAAACATTATGCAGGCCTACTCCATCACCTTTTCTCCTTGGTCCTGCAAAAAGTTCTCTTCAGATATTCTACCATTCAATCTTTTTCTACAAGCCATGATTAAGTCCACCTCAAGCACTGTATTCCAGATACTAACCACTGTGTAAAAAACAGATTTTCTTGATGCCACTGTTACTTCTTTTGCCAAAGTGGTTAGATCACTGCTGCCTGATCCTTAATTATGAGGACAGACTTAGTGGACTGGGATTATACTCATTGGAATTCAGAAGAATGAGGGGAGATCTTATAGAAGCATGTAAGATTATGAAGGGATAGATAAAGTAGAGGCACGGAGGTTGTTTCCACTAACAGGTGAAACTAGGACCAGAGGGCGTCGCCTCAAAATAAAGGCAGGCAGATGTAGGACTGAGGTCAGGAGGAACTTCTTCACCCCAAGGGTTGAGAATCTGTGGAATTCCCCGCCCAGTGAAATGGTTGAAGCTACCTCGCTGAATGTTTAAGGCAAGGCTAGATAAATTTTTGAACAGTAAAGGAATTAAGGGTTATGGTGAGTGGTCAGATAAGTGGAGCTGAGTCTCAAAGATCAGCCATGATCTTATTATATGGCGGGGCAAGCTTGAGGGGCCAGATGACCTACTCCTGTTCCTAGTTCTTATGTTCTACAAACAAAGAATACTTTCTTGAATTCTCACAATTTTGAACACCGAAATCAAATCTGCTAATCTTCCCTGCTCACAAAAAACAACTCCTGCTTCAATAATCTAACATAACTGGAGTTTCTCAGCTTTGGAAACAATCTTGTGAATCTTTTCTGCACTCTCTCTGATGCCTTCACATTGCTTTTTTTAATCCAATTTGCGAATTAGAAAAGTGGAGGTAAATCAATTATGTGCAGATAGGAATTGAAGGAATGTTGTTTTTCAGTGGCAGCAGCGCGAGCCAGAGTGCTGACGGGAAGGTACGGTTGTTTTTCTCCCCTGTATAAAAAAACACTTATCTCGTGCAGTGGGCCTTCTTGTTTTCAGCAGCAGGTGTGGGGACAGACATCGAGCCAAGCAGGGCACTGGCTAAACCCAAAGCACTACATGTGAAGTGTCTCCCACACAACTTGCTCCTCTAACCAAAAAAAAAGACTGTGTGGGGGATTGGTAAGGTAAGGGTTTTTTTTCTTCTGGAAATCTAGAGTAGAGGGAATGGAAGCGAGGGCAGTTGCGTGATCCTCTTGCAGGGCATGGGAGGTAAGGGTCACTGCTGGTGTCCTCTCTGACTTCACCTGCAAGAAGCGCACCCAACTCCAGCTCCTCAAAAACCGTGTGAGGGAACTGGAGCTGGATGAACTCCAGATCATTTGGGATGTTGAGGGGGTAATAGAGAGGAGTTATAAAAGGAGGTGGTCACAACGAAGGTACAGGAAAAAGGTAGCTGGGTGACTGTCAGGAAGGGAAAGGGAATAGGCATAGGCAGAGAGTGCAGGGATCCCCTGTGGCCGTTCCCCTCAATGATAAGTATAACGTTTGTGGGTGGCGGGGGGGGGCCTACCAGAGGAAGACCATAGCGGACACATCTCTGGCACTGAGCCAAGCCCTGTGGCACAGAAGGGAAGGTGGTGGGGGGGGGGGGGGGGGGGGGGGGGGAGGAGAAGGGCCAGGGAGAAGAATAGGAGAACAATTGTAGTGGGGGATTCAATAATAAGTGGCACAGACAGGTGGTTCCGTGGATGCGAATGAGATGAACGGATGGTATGTTGCCTCCCGGATGCCAGGGTCCACGATGTCTCGGATCGTGTCTTCAAGATCCTTAAGGGGGAGGGTGAGCTACCAGCAGTCATGGTACACATCAGTACCAACAACATAGGTAAAAAAAGGACTGAGAATGTGAAAAACGATTAGGTTAGAAGCTGAGGTTCAGGACAAACAGGGTAGTATTCTCTGAATTACGACCAGTGCCACGTGATGACGAGTTAAGAAATAGGGAGAGAATGCAGCTACACGTGGCTACAGGGTTAGTGTAGGAGGGAGGGCTTCCATTATGTGGATAATTGGAGCATATTCTGGAGAAGGTGGGACCTGTACAGCAAGGACAGGTTGCATCTGAACTGGAAGGGCACAAATATCCTGGGAGGGAGGTTTGCTTCAGCTATACTGGATGGTTTATACGAAATTGGTAGGGGGGTGGGGAACCGGATTTGTAATTCAGAGGATGAGGTCTTCAGTCTTCCAACAGACACAACAGGGAGTGAAGTTGTTAATAAAGAAATGTGGTCGATGGAGCGTAATTGGGGACACAGATGATTTGAGGTGTGGAGACTTCAATGCTAGAAGTATCAGAAATAAGGCGGACGAACTTAAAGCGTGGGTCAGTACTTGGAACTACAATGTTGTGGCCATTACAGAAACCTGGGTAACTCAGGGACAAGAATGGCTGTTGGAAGTTCTTTAGATGCTTTAAAAGAAATAGGGAGGGTGGAAAAAGAGGCGGGGGAGTGGCATTGCTGGTCAGGGCTAGTATAGCAGCTACTGAAAGGCAGTTTGAGAATGATAAGTCTACAGAGTCAGTTTGGATTGAGGTCTGGAACAAGAAAGGAGCAGTCACTTTGTTGGGTGTTTTTATTTTAAAAAACAGACCCCCTAATAGTTGCAGAGAAGTGGAGCAGCGGGTTGGAAGGTAGATACTGGAAAGGTGCAGAAATCACAGGGCTGTAGTCATGGGTGACTTCAACTTTCCAAATATTGATTGGAAACATTTTAGTTGTAATAGTTTAGACGGAGCAGATTTTGTCCAGTGCATTCAGGAAGGATTCCTGACACAGCGCGTGTAGATAGACCAACTCGAGGAAAGGCCACCTTGGATTTGGTGCTTGGCAATGAACCGGGCCAAGTGCTAGACCTGTTGATAGGTGAGCATTTTGGCAGTAGCGATCATAACGCTGTTACTTTTTTAACAGTCATGGAAAAGGATAGGTACATACAGCAGAGTAAGGTTTATAATTGGGGGAAGGGTAATTACAATTCTGTTAGGCAAGAGCTGGGTAACATAAAATGGGAACAGATGCTGTCAGGGAAGAGCACTGTTGAAATATGGAGATTGTTTAAAGAATGGATACTGTGTGAGATCGATATTCTGTCCCTAGCAGGCAGGGAAGATGCGGTCGAGTGAGGAAGCCTTGGCTCTCAAGAGAGGTCGAACGACTGGTTAAGAGGAAGGATGCTTATGTAAGGTTCAGGTAACAAGGAACAGAAAAGGCTCTAGAGGGATACTTATCCAAGAAGGAGCTGAAGAAAGAGCTTAGGAGAGCTATAAGGGGGCATGAGAAAACCTTGGCAGATAGGATCAGGGAAAATGCCAAGACTTTCTACATGTACGTGAGGAATAAGAGTATGACTAGAGAAAGGGTAGGGCCAATCAAGGATTGTAAAGGGAATTTGTGCACGGTGCCTAAAGAGATAGGAGAGGTCCCGAATGAATTTTCTTATGTATTCACAACTGGGGGGACCTAATTGTAGAGGAGGACAGTGTGAAACAGACTGATAGGCTGGATGAGGTTGGTGTTAGTAAGGAAGATGTGCTAGGAATTTTGAGGAAGTTAAAGACAGATAAGTCCCTGGGCCTGATGGGATTTATCCAAGGATTCTATGGGAAGTGAGGGAAGAGATCGCAGAGCCTTTGGCGATGATATTTTTGTCCTCACTGTCCATGGGTATTGTGCCTGAAGACTGGAGAGTGGCAATCGTCATTCCCTTGATCAAAAAAGGGAAAAAGGATAACCCCAGAAATTACAGGCCAGTTAGTCTTACGTCAGCTGTGGGCAAATTATTGGAAAGGGCTCTGAGAGATAGGATTTATGATCACATGGAAAGGCACAGTTTGATTTGTGATAGTCAGCATGGATGTGCGAGGGGCAGATCATGCCTCACAAACCTTATTGAATTCTTTGAAGAGGTGACTAAACATGTGGATGAAGGCAGAGAAGTGGATGTGGTATACATGGATTTAAATAAGGCATTTGATTGGGTTCCCCATGGTGAAATGTTAAAGGGTTAATATCTGTTCTGCTCTCTGAAAATGTAACATCTGTAAGAAATTAGATGCTTCATGGGCGCCCCTGTCTCACAGACAAAATACGATAAGCTAATTATACTCTGCTCTCAGTAAAGGTTAAACTGAGGCTAAAAAGATCAGGAACTGTCTAGTCCCACACATAGTATGTAACTTAATCATCTAGCAGTAAAACAATTACTGTTGCTCAGCATGTAACTATGAGGGCGAAAAAAAAAATTGTAACTTGCCTGCATGTCTGACGGTGCTTTAAAAAAAACCTATAAAGGGACGACAGTTCCCTTATAGGCAGCATCGCTTGACACGGCTCCACAAGCCCTACGAAGTTTGTTAAGTGATCCACCAAAGGCTTGTACTTGCTTAAATAAACTGTGGCTGTTCAGAGGAGTTGGTGTATTGCATTTGTATCGAGTAGGAATTTCCTAAAAGGGAACCCAACAATGGTAGGCTCAAGCAGAAGGTAAAGAGGTATGGGATATGGGGAAATGTAGCAGATGGGATTCAGGATTGGCCAACCCTTAGAAGACAAAGGGTGATAGTGGAAGGAAAATATTCAACATGATGCTCAGTTACAAGTGGTGTACCACAAGGATCTGTTCTGGGTCCTCTTCTATGTGTGATTTTTGTAAATGATTTAGATGAAGGAGTGGAAGGGTGGATTAGTACAATCACGGATGATATGAAAGGGGGTTGAGTTGTGGATAGTGTGGAGGCTGTTCTAGCTTATAAAAGGACATTCATAGGGTGCAGAGCTGGGCTAAGAAGTGGCAGATGGAGTTTAACTCTGACAAGTGTGAAGTGATTCATTTTGGAAGGAAAAACTTGAGAGCAGAATACAAGATTAACGGAAACATTCTTGGCAGTGTGGAAGAGCAGAGGGATCTTGGGGTTCATGTCCCACGGTTCCCTGAAAGCTGCCACCCAGGTGGGTAGAGTTGTTAAGGCGGCGTATAGTGTATTAGCTTTCATTAATAGAGGGATTGAGTTCAAGAGCCGTGAAGTTCTGTTCCAGCTATACAAAAGCCTGGTTTGGCCACATCTGGAATATTGTGTCCAGCTCTGGTCGCCTCATTACAGGAAAGATGTGGAAGCGTTGGAAAAGATGCAGAGAAGATTTACCAGAATGTTGCCTGGAATAGAGGGAAGGTCTTACAAGGAAAGGTGGAGAGCGCTAGGGCTTTTCTCTGTAGAATGACGAAGGATGAGGGGTGACTTGATAGGTGTACAAAATGATCAGAGGTATAGACAAAGTGGACAGCCAGAGACCTTTTTCTAGGGTGGAGGTAGCTATTTCAAGGGGGCATAGTTTTAAAGTGAGTGGAGGTAGATACAGGGGAGACGTCAGAGGTAGGTTCTTTACTCAGAGCGTGGTAGGGGCGTGGAATGCACTGCCAGAGTGGGTAGTGGAGGTGACCTCATTAGGGGCATCTAAGTGGCTATTAGATAGGCATGTGGATGATAGTATAATGGTAGGGATGGAGGTTAGATAGACCTTAGGATTGGGGTAAAAGTTCGGCACAACATCGTGGGCCAAAGGGCCTGTACTGTTCTATGTTCTGTGAATACCAATTTTGTTTGCAGATGCTGTCAAAATGAGAGAGCTGCTTTTTGCTATAAAGAAATACTGAAGCTCCGAATGGGCTAAAAACAGATGGAATTCAATATCAGCTAAATATGAAGTTATGCATTTTACTAAATAGGTCAGCAATTATTACACTCTTAAAAAGGAGTAAGCATAGTACTTGCCAACAGAGAAACCAGACATTAAATTTAGAAGACATAAAAAGACAGTACCTTGGGTTCCCAAGGTTTTTTTTTCTGAAAAAAAATTGAATTCTACATGTTGTCTCAAGAGTATTCGAATAAAGAGACCAAGATGAGTATGAATAAAATCTTACATCCACACTTAAAGTATTGAGAACATTACTAGATTCCATAATATAGGAACAGTGATACAGATAACTGGGGATAAAGATTTGCAGGTTGGTTGGATTCGCAATGCTAAATTGCCCATAGTGTCGAGGGATGTGCAGGATAGGTGGATTAGCCACGGGCAATATAGGGCTACACGGATGGGATACGGGGTGGATCTGGGTGGGATGCTCTTCACAGAGTTGGTGAAATCAGTGAGCTGAATGGCTCGCTTCCACACTTTAGGGATTCTATGATAAATTGATGGGCAAGGGAAATCCAATAACAACAGTACCATACTCCTGACAAAATGCCTAGAGTTTAGCCTTATTATATGCAACATCTTGTTTGTCTGAGAAACAAATACTAAAGCTACAACATCCTTGTTTCCTGCACTGCTGCTTGGCTGTATGTTCCAAGTGAAAGACATATATTTCACCTATACCATGAAAAGAGCTGATGACTGCTGGATGGACAACTGTACCTCCTCCATGATAACATTCAACACTGAAGACCCCCAAGGATGTGTTCTCTGCACCCTACCATACTCCCCATACACCTACAACTGTGTTGCCAAATTCCAAACGAATGCCTTCTCCAGTTTTGCTGACGACACCACCAAGGTAAGACAGACACCAAACAATGGCGAGTCAGAGTACAGAAAAGAGACAGGCAGAAGGCTGGGTGACGTGGTGCAAGGAGAACCACCTCTCTCTCAATGCCGGTAAAACTAAAGAACTGACACGGACTTCAGAAAGAAAGGAGAACACAACCCCAGCTACATCAACAGAGCTGAGGCTGAGAAAGTGGACAGTGTCAAATGTGACAATAACTGGCAACTTGTCATGCACTTCCCATGTATATGCGATGGTCAAGGAGGCACAATAATGCCTTTTCTTCTTCAGGCAGCTCAGAAAATTTGGCATGTCCACATGTTCCCTCACCAACTTTTACAGATACACAATTAAAGCATAACAGCCTGGTATGGCAACTGCTCTGCCCAGGACTGTAACAAACTACAGAAGGTTGTGCGCACAAGCCAGGCCATCACAGAAGCCCACATTCTATGACCTGGCATTACCCACCATTACCTTCAAGCAGGGGTTGGGGGTCAGCTCAGGTTCAAAGCAGAGTTTAGGAGGGCATGTCAAGAGCAGCATCCGGCATACCTAAAACAGGTGTCAATCTGCTGAAGCTATATAATAGAACATACATCACAAAAACTCAGTAATGGCTCTCCTTACTATCTACAAGATACACTGTAGAAATTCACCAAGGCTCCTTAGACAACAGCTTCCAAAGCTAGCACTACAACAATTTTGAAGGCAAGGACAGCAGACACACAGGAACACCACCAGCAAATTCCGCTCCATGCCACTCACTAGCCCGAGTTGGAAATATCTCATTCCTTCACTGTCACTGGGTCAAAAATCCTGGAATTCTTTCCCTAATGGTATGGTGGGTCTGCCTACAGCACATGTACTGCAGCGGTTCAAGAAGGCAGCTCACCACCACCTTCTCAAGGGAAATGAGGGACAGGCAATAAATGCTGGCCCACTCAGCGATATCCACATCCCACAAATGAATAGAAATAAAAATTAACGATGGCAAGTAAGTCCTCGCCCAGCCAGTAAGTGAATAAAAAGCTAGTCAAATGGTTCTGAAAGAGGATCAAAAACAATGGCTTCACTTTCCCCACTATTTAATTGGAGTAAATTTCTGCTCATTTTTCTTAGTTAAAACTGCAGAATGGGAAATTAATTGGCAGATGACATTCAACAGATAAATGAGATAATGCATTTTCATAGGAAGAACAGGGAGGTCACATATTTGCAAAGCGCAGGTTTTGGTGTGGATGGGGACAATGGAGCTTCAGCATAAACGTAAATCACTGACATGTATGTCACAGACATTAGACCATAAAATGTACACAGATTAGCAAGACGATAAAACAAAAAACAAATGCTTTACTTCTAGAGGGACAGAAGTGAAGTTATGCTGAGCACTTATCAGGGGAGACGATTGCCTAGTTGTAATATCGGTGGACTATTAATGCAAACAATGTTCTGGAGACCCGGGTTCAAATCTTGGCATGGCAGATGGTGGAATTTGAATTCAATAAATATTTGGAATGACCACCATGAATCCATTGTCAATTATCAGAAAATAGCATCTCGTTCACTAATGTCCTTTAGGGAAGGAAACAGCCATGCTTGCCTGGTCTGGCCTACATGTCACCACAGACCCACAGCAATGTGGTTGACTTAACTAAATTAGGGACAGGCAATAAATGTTGCTTAGCCTGCGACGCCCTCATCCCGTGAATAAAGAAAAAAAAAATTTGAACCTTGATTACACAAAACAGTACTTAGGAGCATCTCACGCAGTTGTGGCTGTCATATTATCAAAAGGACTTAAGGAGAGAATGCACCACGGCTGGATATGGCAACTGCTCTGTCCAGAACCATAAGAAACTACAGAAAGTTAAGAACACAGCCCAGACAATGATGTAAGCCAACCTTTCATGAGATGACCCTATCTACACTTCTCAATGCTCTGGAAAGGCAGCCAACATCAAAGACCCCTCCCATCCCAGTTATAATCTCTTCCATCAGCAGAAAATCTTAAACTCACAAATTAACAAGTTCAAGAACAACTTCTTTCCCACTGTCATTAGACTTCTGAACAGACCCTCAAAGTTTCAAATCAAATGCTGATCTTGCTTTCGGTGCACCTTCTTTGCAGCCTTAACTTTGTATTCCTCACTCTGTTCAATCACCCTACGATTGGTGTTTTTGTACCTAATGATCTGCCCGTATTGCATGCAAAAAACTTTTTACTGTATTCAGGTACATGTAACAAGAAATCAAATCATTTATGGGGAAGAGCATAATTAGAAGCTGTTATTTTAAGAAGATACTCACCAAGAAATCTAATTGCGAATTCAGAAGAAATTTCCTTACTCCAAGTTTGGACAGAACAAGGAATTCAATGTTTGTAAAATGGTTTAAGCAAATAATATAGATGCATTTAAGGTAAAACTAAGCAAGCATTTGAGGGAGGAGGGAATAGATAGATTCAGAGAAGGAAAGCTGAGAGGTGGATCAAGTGGAGCATGAAAATAAATCCCCTATTCCCAATTCCTTCGCGTCCACCACATCTGTTCCCAGGATGGGGCATTCCACTCCCTAGATCTCAGATGTCCTCATTTTTCAAGGATCGCAACTTCCCCCCTGCAGTGGTTGAGAATGCCCTTGACCGTGTTTCCTGCATTTCTTGCAACTCATCCCTGACACCCAGTCCCTGCAATAACCACCAAAAGAGAATCCCCCTCATCCTCACGTACTACCCCACCAACCTCTGGATCCAACGCATCATCGTCCAACACTTCCGCCATCTGCAATCTGACCCTGCCACCAAAGACATTTTTCTAACCCCACCCTTATCGGCTTTCCGGAGGGACCACTCTGTGACTCCCTTGTCCGCTCCACACTCCCCACCACACCCAGCACTTTCCCCTGCAACTGCAGAAAGCGCTACTGCTGCCCCCATATCTCCTCTCTCAACCCCATCTCAGGACCCAAGACGACTTTCCACATCAAGCAGATGTTCACCTGCACATCTGCCAATGTGGTATACTGCATCCGCTGTACCCGTTGTGACCTCCTCTATATCTGGGAAACCAAGCAGAGGCTTGGGGACTGCTTTGCAGAACACCTCCGCTCAGTTCGCAATAAACAACTGCACCTCCCAGTCGAGAACCATTTCAACTCCCCCTCCCATTCCTTTGACATGTCCATCCTGGGCCTTCTGCAGTGCCACAGCGATGCCACCTGAAGGTTGCAGGAACAGCAACTCATATTCCGCTTGGGAACCTGGCAGCCCAATGGTATCAATGTGGATTTCACAAACTTCAAAATCTCCCCTCCCCCTACTGCATCCCAAAACCAGCCCAGCTCATCCCTGCCTCCCTAACCTGTTCTTTCTCTCACCTATTTCCTCTTCCAACCTCAAGCCGCACCTCCATTTCCTTCCTACTAATCTCATCCCGCCCCCTTGACCTGTCCGTCCTCCCCAGACTGACCTATCCAATCCCTACCTCCCCACCTACACTCACCTCTACTGGGTCCATCCCCGGCTCTTTAACTTGTTTGTCTCCTCTATCCATCTTCAATCTGCCTCCCCATCTCTCCCTATTTATTTCAGAACCCTCTCCCCATCCCCCTTTTCTGGTGAAGGGTCTAGGCCTGAAACGTCAGCTGTTGTGCTCCTGAGATGCTGCTTGGCCTGCTGTGTTCATCCAGCTCTACGCTTTTTTATCTTGGATTCTCCAGCATCTGCAGTTCCCATTATCTCATGAAAATAAATCAACTGGTTAGGTGGATGATTTGTTAGATTCTTTTTCATCCAAAACATTGTAAAGCTTTTTTTAAAAATCCTAACAGACAATATTTACTGTGTTCCCTTCATCAACTCTCTTAGTTACTTCACTGTCAATGTAAACAGTTACACATGATTTTTTGATCATAAATTTATGCAGGCTCTCCTTAATAAACTCAATCCTCCGATTATTGTTTTGAAACTCTTATCCACCAATCAGATCAAGTTAAGCAGCCCGTAGTTACAAGGAATACCCTCAACTTTTCTTCAGACAGCATTAAATTCTCCATTCTCCAACCTATAGGCACCTCCCATTTGTAGGGATAATTACTGCAACCATTTCTGCCAGCTCTGCTCCCACTTTCTCTAGCAACCTGTAATGCAAGCCATGTGGAGCAGGCAACCTACACATTCGTAGCTGAGTCACCCTTTCCAGTACATGCTGGCTAATAATTTTTACTTCAAGAATTATCGCTGTTTTTAATGGATATTTTAACAGCATTTTCTTCCATAGTAAATACCATACAAAGTAACTATTAAGCCTTCCTGCCTTGCACCGAAGCATATATTATCCTTCTTGTCATTAATGGGATCACCCTCATCTCTTACCCTATACAAGCCAGATGATATTTGGGATCCCTTCGATGTTAACTGTCATTCTATTTTCATATTCACTCTTTGCCATTTTACTTGTTTCTCTATTGGCTTATTCTGCTTGACCTGATGTACACTTCAAGAATTCATCAAATATCCAACATATTCTCTATCTCCCTTTTCTTCAAAAGATTACCATTACTTATTTGGCAGTAGTACTAAACAAGACTTTTTAAAATCTGAAAGTCATGTTAGGAACAATTTGAAAAGTTACAAGGCCATATTTCACGTACCAATGATATTCTTGACAACATGCTCCTTCGGACAGGGCTTACTGAAGCAGTCTGAGCTTGTCTGAAATCAAAAATTAAATGGTTATTGAAATTCAAATGATTTTGCTTCTGAAATAAAAAAGTTAAACGCCTTTCAGGGATTTTACAGCGAAATGGAAACTAAAGTGCAGTTACGAAAAAAATTGCAATTATGAAGCTGGTCACCATAATGGCCAAGAAATCATCACAAAAACTCCACTGGTCCATGAATGTCCTTTAGGGAAGGAAATGTGCTGTCTTTACCAGTCTCGTCTAAGTGACTGACTTTTAACTTTAGAAATAGGCATCAAATGCTGGCATTGTCAGTGAAGCCACATTTCTCAAAAGTCATTTTAAAAATTACCTCACTGCAAGACCGAACATTGAGTTCAGTGACTCCTCATTAACATCTGAATCATCAAATCTTTCTTCCCACAGATGCTGCCAGACGAACTGAGTTTCACTAGCAATTTGTTTTTGTTTTAGATCTCCAGCATCTGCAGTTTTTTGATTTCACATTTTGCTCAACTTTATTCTTCCTATATTACAACATGGGTCATATTGTAAAACAAAATCTAAAGAAATTTGAAAATCTATACACGTACCATTTTACAATGGCAAAGCAGAGACACAGGCTATTCATGCACAGCGTGGCACACTGGAGAACTTCGGGAAGCCAGAATGAGACTCTGACGTGACATTACCGAGCTGTGGCCATAAAGGAATTTACATAAAAGAGGATGTGCTTTTAAAATTGTGGACTGAAATGACGAAGAACTGTTTTTAAAAATGTTTAGAAGATTGTTGCATGTTTTGAGAAATTACCTCATTTCATGGTAAGCAGCATTTAAACAGCTGCTGAAAAAAACATAACTAACAATTAGATTACTGATAAACTGAAGCCGAGGGGGTTTTGTATTCAGATGGAGCTCTGGTTGGCAACACAAAGTGGATTGGTCTCTGGACTAGTGACCAGTTATTGATGACAAATTGACATATTTGCTTACCAACAACTTTAACTACTTTAAAGGTAATTGAACAGCTTGGGCCTGAGAACAAGATATAGAGAAGTAATCAGATCCTCCCTAGCTCAGGAGCTGTCTTTATTGTCTGCTGAGAAAATGCACTTCAAAAACTGAAGACAGCAATTTTCTTTCCTTCAGTAGTTGCTGGAAGTTGTGCCTTTTTAAATTGATAAGTCAGAGACCTTTAGTAAGAGAACCAACTCTCTGTGCCTCTTGCAAACTGGTGGAAAAAGGCTTCTGATCAGCATGAACCAACTCAACAGATTTTGTGCACAAAGACTTCTGATCTGCTTTTCCAGTTTTTCTATCACTCTTTTTTCCCATCTATTTTCAGTGTGTGTAAAGGAGCATTTAAAAAAGAATTAGAGTTTTAATTTGTAACGTTTTATGCAGATTGTTTATAACTGTTTATCTGTAGCTTGAGTTTAATTATTTGTAATAAACAGCAATTCTTGTTCAGTACCAAAACTTGTTTTTTTTTTAAGATTAGATTCCCTACAGTGTGGAAACAGGCCCTTTGGCCCAACAAGTCCACATCACCCCTTGGTCCGTGCTTATCAACATGAGTCTGAAAAATCAGGTAAATTGAGGAATTTTTAATACTTATTTTTAAATGTTTGACTTTTGAAAAAAATAATGTACAGCACGTGGATGTTGCTGACAAGCATTTGTTGTCCGTCTCCAATTGCCCAATGGACAGCGAAGAGTCAACCACAGTGGAGTCACATGAAGACCAGACCAAGTAAAGATAACAGATTTCTTTCCATAAATGGCATTAATAAACCAGGTGAGGTTTTTCAACAATTAAACAGTTTTGTCATCATCAGAGTCTTAATTCCAGATTATTATTGAAGTCAAATTTCACCATTTGCCGTGGCAGAATTCGAACATTACCAAGGTCTCTGGATTAATAGTCAAGCAGTAAAATCACTAGGCCATCACTGCCCATAACTCTGGGAATAGTGAGGATCGATTTTTAGCACATTAACTTAGGGGCGGCAACAGGTGTCCATATATATAAATTAATAAAAATTAATTATCAGATACAAAAGCACAAAAAAAAGATGGCCTTTATTCCAAATGCTATAGAGACAAGGAAGGTCATAAATTCAGTTCTTGATTCACAGCAGACGGCCATACTTTGGAGTGTGGAAAGTATATAAAAAATGGTCCAAGTGTACTAACCTAAGGAAAAGTAAACTTTGCAGTTTGAATTTCTGTTATAACTCAAATTATCAAGTGAGCTTGACAAGCAAACATGATGAAAAAGCACTCAAGTTACTAAAGATCATCCAGTTTATTTGGTCATTTAAATACCTTGACTGTTCATTTTATTTCTCCTAAGTTTTTTTAAAATTTAAATCTCAATGTAAATTGTTCTGATTACCATTAGACCATAAGACATAGGAGTGGAAGTAAGGCAATTCAGCCCATCAAGTCCACTCCACCATTTAATCATGGCTGATGGGCATTTCAACTCCACTTCCCTGCACTCTCCCCATAGCCCTTGATTCCTTGTGAGATCAAGAATTTATCGATCTCTGCCTTGAAGGCATCTAATGCCCCAGCCTCCGCAGCACTCCGTGGCAACGAATTCCACAGGCCCACCACACTCTGGCTGAAGAAATGTCTCCTCATTTCCGTTTTAAATTTACCCCCTCTAATTCTAAGGCTGTGCCCATGGGTCCTAATCTCCCTGCCTAATGGAAACAACTTCCCAGTTCCACCCTTTCTAAGCCATACATTATCTTGGACGTTTCTATTAGATCTCCCCTCAACCTTTTAAACTCTAATGAATACAATCCCAGGATCCTCAGTTGCTCATCGTACGTTAAACCTACCATTCCAGGGATCATCCGTGAGAACCTCTGCTGGACACGCTCTAGGGCTAGAATATCCTTCCTGAGGTGTGGGGCCCAAAATCGGACACAGTATTCCAAATGGGGCCTAACTAGAGCTTCATAAGTCTCAGAAGCACATCACTGCTTTTATATTCCAACCCTCTTGAGATAAACGACAACATTACATTCGCTTTCTTAATCATGGACTCTACCTGCAAGTTAAGCTTTAGAGAATCCTGGGCCAACACTCCCAGGTCCCTTTGTACTTCTGCTTTACTAATTTTCTCACTGTTTAGAAAATAGTCCATGACTGTATTCTTTTTTCCAAAGTGCAAAACCTCACATTTGCTCACCTTGAATTTCATCAGCCATTTCCTGGACCACTCTCCTAAACTGTCTAAATCTTTCTGCAGCCTCCTCTGCCCACTTCCCTCTCTTTTCAATAAGTTGTGAATCCTTGATGTTTAACTGCCAGTCCTGAACTCCCTGCAACCATGTCTCTGTGATGCCTACCACATCATAATCATTCAAGATTATTTGTGCTGTTAATTCATTTACTTTGTTGCGAATACTATGAGCATTTAGGTAAAGTGCCTTAATGCTAACTTTCTTATCATTATTAGAGGTATTGGAAATCCTAAGATGTCTTAAGCTATCCTTCCTTTTTGCTGTATTCCTAGTCTGCCTCGAGCTTAAACCCACCTGTACACATGCTATCCTGTTGCTTATCTTTCCATTTCACTCCATACTCCTTGTCACTTTTGCTTTCCCTTCCCCTCCAACTCAGAAGTTTAAAGTCCTACTGACCACCCTATTTATCCTTTTCGCTCGAACACTGGTTCCAGATCGGTTCAGGTGGAGACGGCCCCAACGGTACAGATCCCCCCCCAGATCCAAAACTGATGCCAATGCCCCATGAAATGGAATCCCTCTGTCTCACACTAATCCCTTAGCCACGCGTTTAATTCCCTAACTTTCTTTTCCCTATGCCAATTGGCACGTGGCTCGGGCAGTAATCTGGAGATTATGACCCTTTGAGGACCTGTACTTCAATTTCCTTCCTAGTGCTTGATGATCCCTGAACAGGTCCTCTACCCTAGCTTTGCCCATGTTGTTAGTCCCAACGTGGACCACAACAACTGAATCCTCCCCCTCCCGCTCCAATATCCTTTCAAGCCAGTCGGAGATGTCCTACACCCTGGCACCGGGCAGGCAACATACCATGAGGGACTCCCGATCCATTTGCATAGGATACTATCAGTCCCCCTAATTACAGAATCCCCTATAACAACTACCTGTCTTTTTGTTCCCCCCTCTTGAATGGCCTTTTGCACCACGGTGCCATGGTCAGCTGGCTCAGATTACAGATTTTCAATTTATGCCAATGTCTGAACAATTATACATAATTTTTGGCTGTTAAAAGGACAGTGGATACTTATTGAAGATAAAATAAAATTGCAAGACTTCTGGCAACAGGTGGGAAAGTGGGACTGAGTGAACGGTTCGGGCAGACAGCTGGCACAGACCAAATAGGATGAAAGGTGCCCTTCCATGCTGTTAACATGCAATTATTTTATAAAGTAAGAAAAATCCTCCAGACAGATAACAAACTTGTATAATACATAGGTAAGTAAGTCAAAAAGAAAAACACTACTTGGCTCATCCTTTTTTGGGAGGAAGTAAAAGGACCTGAAAGGAAAGGTAAATGGGAAAATGGGGGAAAAAAAAAATCATAGAATTAGAGAATGGTCACACAGCACAGGAGGGATTCAATCCATTACATCTACACTCAATTTAAATCAATGCCACTCTCCCACCTTTTTCATTGTTGCTTTTCAGAAAGGATTCAATTTCTTCTTGAACGCTTCAATTGAACCTGCCTGCACAGCACAGGCATGTTGCTACTGTTTTTGTTAATTAAGTTGAATCTGCAATATCTGGTTCTCAATTCTTTCACCATTAGAATATTTCTCCCCCCTATGCATCATGTCCAAACCCTTCATGATACTGAATACTTCTACCAAATCTCCTCTCAACCTTCTTTTTACCAAACTGACTCATCAGAATTTAGAAGGATGAAAGGTAACCTTCTTAAAATATACTACATTCTTAAGGAGCTTGACAGGGTAGCTAGAATCATCACAGAATCCCTACAGCGTGGAAACAGGCCAATCGGCCCAACAAGTCCAAACCGCCCCTCCAAACAGTATCCCACCCAGACCCATTGTCCTATCCCTGACTTTGCCCAAGTCTACCCTGCCTAACCTAAACATCCTTGGGCACTAGAGACAATTTAGCATGGCCAATCCACCTACCCTGCACATCTTTGGACTGTGGGAGGAAACTGGTGCACCAACGGAAACCCACACAGATGGGGACAATGTGTGAACTCCATGCAGGCAGACGCCAGAGGCTGGTATCGAACCCGGGTGCCTGGCGCTGACAGGTAGCAGTGCTAACCAGAGCCACTGTGCCACCCATTGAATGGATGTTTCTACTTGTGGGACAGTCTAGGACCAGATGGCATAATCTCAGAATAAGAGGTCACACATTTAAGATACAGAAAAGACGGTAGCAAGTCTGTTCAATTCTTCATTGCAGAGGGGTGTAGAGACTCAGTTATTAAGGCTGAGACAGACAGACTTTTAATCAGAAAGGGAATCAAGGGTCATGGCGTAAAGGCAGGAAAGTGGTGCTGAGGGTGATCAGATCAACCAAGAACTCAACGAATGGCATTGCAGATTTGATGACTGAATTGCCTACTTCTGCTCCTCTGTCTTATGCAATGTCCCTCTAAGCTGCGTGGCATTGACTTCTGGTGCCAGAAGTCACTACTGTGCACAAACCTTGGAGATCCATGCTGCAGGAAGAAAATTAGAGGGAATGCTAGTCTTATGGTTCCACCTTCTACAAATGATGTCAATGAATTTCCACATCTTTGGAGCCATTCTTGAGAATCTTTTCCTCATTTTGTCTCATGCCTTCATATCATTGCTGAAATATGGCACCCAGAACTGGACATAACTCTCCTGTCGTAGCTAAACCAGAGTTTTTTAAAATATATATGTTTAGCACAACTTTTGTTTTTTTTTTAAAACCTTCTATGCCCTTGTTAATAAAACTTGAAATGTCATGGGTGACCCATAAGATAGAGCAGCAGAATGATGCCATTCAGCCCATTCAGGTGCTAGAAAACAAGCTCACTATTCCTAAAGTCATCACAAAAGATTTTAGGAAGTAAAATTTCCAATTTACCTGTCTTTTAAGACCCAGGTTGATAGAAACTATGGATCAGGTTCTGCACTTAGCAAGAATTACTGTTTATTACAAACGAACAGACTCTAGCTTCAGGTAAGCAATTGCATCAACTGTCAGCATATAACTATGAGAGAAAATTCCCCCTCATGCATACATATACATAACCACACAGGACAAGAAACAAGAGCATTATTGACTGAGAAAAAAGCAGTTCAGTGGTCTCTGTGGACAGGATTTGCTGAAACATTCTTCTACTGATCTTAATGCTGCTTCTTGAGCTTCCTTTTCAGATGTTTTCACTGGTTTTTAGGAGGGACAGGGCCTGGTTCACTCTTACAAAAGAGCACTGACATGAATTAAAGTTCATGGCTCACAACAACTGGCGTGAAAAAAGAAAGCTGTTTTCCTTGAGCTTTAAAGTAGGTTTTGCTGCAGAGAAACATGAGAAGTCCTGAACTTTGTTGTATCTTCTCTCAGCCTGAAGCTTTTTGGCTACCCAAGAATCAATTACATAGTTGACAACAGACAGAAGGCATGTGGCACCAATTAATGGTCACTAGACCAGAGACCAAAATACTACTTTTTGCTATTTAACATTCCCTTTGTACAGAATCCTTTGGCTCCAGCTTGTCCGCAAACGACACCTCAGCTACTGCTTGAACCAGTAGCTGCGTAAACTGTGCAAGCTGTGTAAACAGCAAATGTAAGGTTACTTGCCTTCAAATCATGCACCAGTCCTTGGTTTTAAAACAGTTCTGTTCTCATTTCAGTCCATGACAAAAAATATAGAAGAAATAAAAATACAAAATCTTTACAGTACATCACACCAAAAACATTCCTCTCAATCTTCTTTCTCCTCAATAAACTCCAGAAATTTAGTTAAATTGGATTTGTCCATAACACCTGTGCTAGCTTTCCTAAATTAAACCACATTTGCTCAAGTGAGTATTCATTTTTCCCCAAATTATCATTTCCAGAAGCTTCCCCAGAGGTTAAAATGATTGGCCTGATGCTTCCATGTTATTCTTTATATCCTTTTTCTGAAAAGGAATCTAAACATTTGCAGTTCTCCAGCCCTCTGGCACATCCCTCAGAAGACAGCAAAATTAAGGCCAGCAGCTCTGCAATTTCCATTCCTTTTTCTGAGAATATACTTTCATGCGCATCATCCAGTGCCACAGTGAATCATCAACTTTACATTGTCAGCCTATCCAATATCATCACCTTTTCCATTTTAAACACAACCACATTTCCGAATTAACTCCTCATTCACCACAACCTGTGCAACATCATGTTCTTTGGCAAAGAAATAGAAGGTATCCATGAAGTACTTCAACCAGGCCTCCGACTCCACACACAAGTCTTATTTTTGGTCCTTAAATCACCTGCACCCCTCTTTTTCGACTGCCTATTCGAGGCTTTTGGATTCCCTTTTATATTAGCTGTGAGCCACTTTTCATTCTGTCTCTCAGCTTGTTTCATATGCCTTTTCAGTTCCCTTCAGAATCTCTATATTCAGTCTGTTTCTTGATATCTTACCTACCGGACTTCTGTCATTTGCACATTATTTCTTTTTTACCTCAATGTCCATTGCTTTTATCATTCAGGGAGAGGAGGATCCGTTTACCGGCTTTTCCATTTCATGAGAGTATCATTCTCTGTACCCTCTATCTACTAAGGCCATCTACTGTTCAGGTGCTGTTTTGCCTGTCAACCTGAGATTCCAATTGATCTGGACTGATTAACTGGTTAGCTTGCTCCTACTTAATCCAATCAGTCTTAACCTGAATTGGTCTTTGTCCTTTTCAATAGCCAACCTAATCCTTATAATAGTGATTACTGTTTCCTAAACACTGCCCAACTGATACTTGACAAAAAAGCAAACATTGCTCTGATGAAGGGTCTAGGCCCGAAACGTCAGCTTTTGTGCTCCTGAGATGCTGCTTGGCCTGCTGTGTTCATCCAGCCTCACATTTTATTATTTTGCAGAACTGTCACCTTTGGATTACACAAGTGAATCTTTAAACTTAGAGACCACAGAAATTAAAGTTAAGATTGCCAATTTATTCCAAGCATCTTCATCAGTTTCATTTCAAAATACAATACCAGAAATAGTGTATATACTACTTAATAGATAAACTATACTTACAAGCTACAGTTTTTATTGAGATTATAAAACTTGCGGCGTGCAACACACATTCGCCATACATATTTGGATGTTTCCATATCTTCCTGTAGAAATCAAATTAAAACCAGTGACAACCAGCTTCTATAATTTCCTGCTTGTATGAAAAGTTAAGAAAAAATTATGGACGCACACAGCAAAGAGACATGTTCAACTTTTCAGGTGTAACCATTTATCAGAAAAGCGAGCTGAAGACTAACAACGACTTCAATTTGAAAAAGAGACAAGGAAGATGACATGAATAATCTATAACTGCTTCTTAGAATAGGCTGCATATTCTACCAAAAGACGGGTCAGCCAGTAATGCTCCCATAGATGACCATTCAGCAAATACTTAGAAGCGCAGACTTTTTCCAACATTCAATTATATCATAGTTAATTTTTAACTCAACTCCATTTACTCACTTTGTTCCATATCAATTGATTTCCGTTACTGCCCTGGTCAAATTTCTCTTCATTTTTTTAAGTATAGGAACTTAGAGCAGCAGTGGACCATACTGCTCTTCAAATCTGCTTTGAAATTCAATATGAATCACAGAATCCCCACAGTGTGGAAGCAGGCCCTTCGGCCCAACCAGTCCACACCGAACCTCGAAGCATCCCACCTAGACCCACCCCGCCATAACCCACCTGATCTACACATCCCTGAACACTGTGGGCAATTTAGCATGGTCAATCCACCTGGCATGCACATCCTTGGACTGTGGGAGAAAACCAGAGCACCCGGAAGAAACCCACACAAACACAGGGAGAATGTGCAAACTCCACATAGCCAGTCGTCCGAGGGTGGAATCGAACCCGGGTCCCTGGTGCTGTGAGGCAGCAGAGCTAACCACTGAGCCACCGTGCTGCCCTGAGCATGCATCTCAATGCCTTATCCCTGATTTTGCTTCAAACTCTTCGATGATTTTAAAATCTAAAAAACTTTCTTGAATATACTCAGTGACTTGGCCTCCAGAGTCATCTGTGGTACGGAATTCCACAGGTTTATGACCCTTTGACTGAAACGTTTCCTCATCTCGATCCTAAATGGACTATCCATGTCCTGAGACTGTGATCTTGTGACCCATGGTTAAAGTACTTCTACATTTTCAGCTAAATGCCTCTTAAGCACTACGCGCTTCATTGGTCAAAATATTACTTTGCATGCCAAATCCTACAAATGCTCAATTTTGGGAATTTCCTGACTTCCAATTCAGATTAAAAATGAACCACTTACAAAGTGTTATAAAACCATATGGTCCTTTTTGCATGGTCCAAATAATGAAATACGATGTTTCATTAGCCAGATAAATGCCCTTACTAAAATATTAATATAAACAAGCTGGAAATCAAATTGAAGACTTCCAACTTTTGGGATTTTATTATTTTGAACTTAGTTCAGTAGCGCAAAAATAAATTGATATTACCTTCTCAGATGCAATATCCTTACCTACTTGATTAATAGTTAAAGTCAAGAAAGATTATTGTAACTAGGGAAACATTGCAACATTGAAGGGTATATTATTCTTCCCTTCTAAAGCTACAATCCAGCATGAGTAATTATCTTCAAGCAACAGTACAAATTGATGTCTTTCCTCAGATCAGTGCATTCCTTAATTCACTTTGTAACAGTGTAAAATTTTAAACTTGTACATTAAAAGGAGCTGAAAATAATAGTTTCAGAGCACTCACAGTCTGGAACTGAATGGTCTCCTCTTTGTTGGCCAGCTCTAATGCAAAGAAGGATTTGTTGTGAGACAAGTTAGAAATGTCATTCCATCTAAAATGAAAAAGATAACATTTTCAAAATATCATTTCTGTATCAACTGAAGATTTTAAACATTTTTTGCTAAGTTAGTAGTGATTCTGCATGTTTATTAGCAAGGAAACAATTAGGTGCAACGCACATGGAACTAATCAAGTCACAGCATTAATTCAGTGTCATAATAGGATTTAGTCATTCCAGCTGCTTAACAGAAAACATTAGAGTGGATAGGAGAGAAGAAAAAAGTATTTCATGTGAAAATTATTCAATTTTTTTTAGTTCAAAGTCTTTTAAAAACATCCACCTTCTAGAAGCAATCATTTGTGTTTCCTCATGATTTTGCAAGCAAATGGATTCAGCTAACATCAGTAATATCATTTAAGAAAGCAGAATAGTTTAATTCAAGCTAACTAAAAATGTGAATACTAATTTTTGCTTTGTGTTTAATAACAAATATTCAGTGTAGGGAAGTGCGAGGTTATCTATTTTAGACCTGAGAAACCTACTGTTTTCACTCAATGGAGAGACTTAAGGTGAGAAGTAAAGGATTTAGGTATTCACGTGTACAAATCACCAAATCTTTGTGTACAGTACAAAAATCAAACAGTGTTGGCCTTCCAAAAAGCTGGAATTCAAAGAAAAAGGAAATGATGCTTCAGTGGCACACAGCCTTGGTGAGACTCTGACTGGACCACCACCTTCAGTTTTGGGCACAGAACCTTTGGAAAGATGCATTGACTGTAGAACAAGTACAGGACAGGTTTACTAGAATCAATGATACTGCAGATCAAATAGTTAAATCATTGGCACAGATTGAATGAACTTGGTTTGTACTCCATTCAGTTTAAAAGAGAGAGGGGATAATCTAATCACAAGGTTTAAAATGGTGAATAAACTCAACAATCACTGAACAGACTAGAATTGCTACAGTGCGGAAAGAGGCCATTGAATCTGCACCAATACTCCCACCCAGACCCACTGTCACCCTATCCCCATAATCTGCCATTACCATGTCTAATCCATCTATTCTACACATCCCTAGACACTACAGGGCAATTTAGCATGGCCAATCCATCTGACCTGCACATCTGTGGAACATCGGAATAAACCAGAGCATCCGGCAGAAACCCATGCAGGCACAGGAAGACCATGCGAACTCCATATAGTCGGTCACTCAAGGATGGAATCTGGGTTCCTGTGCTGAGACACATCAGTGCTAACCACTGCTGCCCTGAAGGTCCAGAGAAACTATTTCCCAAAGTGGGAATCCCAAAACAAGGGAGTATTACATCTTGGCAAATTTGCGTGAAAATGGTAGTAATATCTGAAAAATTCCATAAAATGTTGACGTTGCTCAATTAACAAACCCAGAATCAAGGAGCTAATTTTATTGAGGTTTTAGCATTTTGAAGGGTATTAATCGGGTGGATAAAAGAAAATGTTTTCCCTGGTGCAGGACGTCTGGACAAGGGGACACAATCTTAAAATCAGAGCCATATAACTAAGGAGAGAATTTGCAAACATCTTCATACAAAGGGAAGTAGAACTATAAACATCTTTCCCACGCCAAGTAGCAAGTGCTACCATAACCTTACTAATTTTACAAATGATAATTTAATTAGAAAGATTTAAGATATCGATCAATTATGTCTATTGCTATAATCTATAAAAGGACAGCTGCGATATCAGTTCTGTGGCAATCTGAATCATGTGGGAAAAATGATTTGTAATCATTCTCACCAATCCACCTGTTTCCAGATGTATCTGGAAACAAAGTCCCATCTTCACATCACTTTGTTAATTGGATTGGATTCACAGCACACCTGGCAATTCACAACTGGGCCACACATGAAGTGTTGTGAGCTGTCAACATCAACAGAACATATTCCATTGCAATCAGCAAACTCAAGGGCCAACATATTTCTCATTCTCATCGCCACCAAACCCAGGAATCTATCTGGAGTCAACACAGCAGTGCATACTAAAATAAACACCAGGTATAGCTGGAAATGAGATGCTAAGCTTCAACACAAGGCTACATGCATGCCACAAACTCAGACCCTCAACCAATTAATCAATTTAAACTCTACAAATATATCAAATCCATTCAAGATGGTGGTAGAAAATGAAACAGTAAATGACAAGGCTTCACAAACACCCATGTTTAATGAAGCTAGTGTCTCATTTGCTATTGAAAAATACCAGTCTGAAGTTGCAACAATTTTCAGCCAAAAGGTTCAAAATTATCCATCACAACCTCCCTATGAGGGCCTCTCCATGACAGATGCCAGGAAATGGTGAGCAAACGGATACAAGCAAAGGCTGTAGGAGCCTGACAACATTCTGACCAAAAAAGTGAGACTTCCAAACATAGCTGTATCCAGAACAAGCTGTTCTGCATCTCCCGGGCAGAGTGAAAAAGTTGTTCAGGTATTTTAAGTTTATAAATCCAAGACAGTCACCAATTATATTGTCCTGATCAACTCTTGATCATCAGCAACACGACGAGAGGTTCTAGCAACAGGACTATCAGACAGCATCTCCAGCAAGCATCTAACAAACTCCCCTCAACAGTCACCACCATCATCATTTTGGGGTCACCACTGATCAGAAACTTAAATGGGCCAGCCGCAATATAGGTTGTGTACATAAGAACACATTTGGACTTTGGTATTTTGCAACAGGTGATTCATCCAATTCCCCAAAGTCTGTCAACCATCCACAAAACATGTGTCTGGTATTTGATGAAATAGTTTCCACTTGCCTGAGTGAGTGCAATTCCAAAGAAAATTAAAGCAGCCAATAAGTTCATCTGCCAGACATCATCTGTGACTCTGAACACTGTCTCCATCCATCACTGATACACTGGGACTTTAACAAATACAAGCACTGGGGTAACTCCTATGGCTTCTTCAACAGTATCCGACACACACCCACTGCTTTAATGTAGGAAATATGGTCACAAATATTTGCACAGCAAACTCCACAAAAGCAAGGCTATAATTACAAGATAAACTGAACTTTTGTGTAATTTTAATTAAAGCATAAATTCAGGCCAAGATCCTGGGAAAGAGATCTCATGTTGGTCATCAAAAAATTGTACGGAATCTTAAATTCACCACAGCACCCAGATGGGGCTTTGACTGAAATACAGCACTTCTAAGGAGTGCAAAACTGTCAGTATTGCACTCAAGTGTCGGCCTTGATTTTATTCTTAAATCCTGGAGTGGTACATGAACCCAATTCAAAAGTGAAAGTGCAACCATCAGAACCATGGCTGACACTAAAATAACTCAAATTTCTCAGACTACATTCATTTCTGAAAATGCTTCGCTCTAACATTAAGCTTTGTTCCACAGTTGTATTACTTTGAAAGCTTAATTGAGTCACCTTTAATCAAGAAATTACAACACTAGATTATGTTAACATTTCTCACAGTTCAACCCTTGAATCCCAGGAATAGTACACATAAATCTGCACTGCACTCTTTATAAAACCAATATATTCCTCCTAAAGTACAGTGCCCAAAACTACCTGCACTGCTCTGGGTATCATCTAAGCAGGATCGGGTATCGTCAAAGCATGGCTTTTAAATTGCTGCAATTCTAATCCTTTGGACAAACAAGCCAACATTCCATTAGGATCTTTGATCATCATTTGCACCATTTTATACGATCCATGTACATGGTGCTTCGGGCGGCATGGTGGCTCAGTGATTAGCACTGCTGCCTCACAGCATCAGGGGCTCAAGCTAAATTCCAGCCTTGGGCAACTATGTGTGCTGTGTGCACATTCTCCCAGCATCTGTGTGGGTTTCCTCCAGATGCTCCGGTTTCCTCCCAAAGTCCAAAAGTGAGCAGGTTAGGTGGACTGGCCGTGCTAAATAGTTTCCAGTAATGTGCAGGTTAGGTGGATCAGCCTTGGAACACGCGGGGTTACAGGGATATGGGTCGGGGCTGGGGCTGGGGGGGGGGGGGGGGGTGCGGGGGGGGAGGTCGTCTGGATGGGATGGTTTTTGGAGGGCTGGTGTGGACTTGATAGGCTTAATGGCCTGCTTCTGCACTATAGGAATTCTGTATTCTGTTCACACCTTCACCAATGCTAGCTTTTCATCATTAAATATTCTGATATATCCTTTCAGGTCCAAAGCCAATGAGCTCTCATTTACCCATATTTAACTTCATTCATCACAGTTTCACCTATACAATTAATCTTTTCATATTTGATTTTATTCATACATCTACAATGCTTACAATGCCTAAAGACTTGCTGAAGCCAGATATCCAACTTTACCTATGTATCGCACAAGTCATTCATAAATCGTGAATAGCTGAGGCCTCAACACAGATAATTTGGGAACTACAGTAACTACCTCCTGCCAATGAGAGGACCTGTCCAGCATCTCTATGTAATTCTCTTGTCATTCAAGAAGTTTCTTGATCAGGTATTTCATTTGTTCTCAATTGAAGCACAGGCTTTAACTTTAGCCGAGTATCTTGTGAAGAACTTGATCAAAAATGTTCTCAAAGTCCAACAATTATCTAAAGCTTCTCTGTCACTTGCTCACATCACCTGATGCAGCTGCCCCTCAGAGGACCAGTATAGGGATGATACTGCATTTACCTGTAGGCTCATGTGCACTCCAGATCTCATTTTCTTTCATTTCTGTCACATTAGCCTCTCCTTCTTTGTGAAGAAACAAGAACTTGACAATGGGTTGAGATGCCTCCGTCTTCCCAAAAGATAGAAGAATTATCTGACTCTTCCTTCTAATTGCACCCCTGTACATTTCACATATGTTTTTTTCTACCCATGTAAGTGCACTGAGCTGACATACTGAAATCAACTGCTATTTGTGCCACTTCCCATCTATTTGAAAACTCGCACTACTTTGCAAAAAACGGACAATGGATATCAAAAACCAATCTACCTACAAGTAGCGGGTACCTCAAGGCATCGACAGTCACTCTCAGAATGGATCTTCAAGAAGATCTTCTGTGAACAATCTACTGTAGGTTCTAAAAAAAGGGTTATGATAAACTCATGACTGGGAACCTCAATCGAAATACATATTTTGGCCTAAGTGCGTATACTCAAGCCTTCCAAACCAAGCAGCGTTTAGCAAATCAGAACTGGAATCAAGTGTACCCTAAAACAGTAGCTTAGATGACAACAGAAGAGCTCTGTTAGAAATAAGAAAAACAAAAGTACTCATTTTTGATTGGTAGACTGATTAGAAAATTGCAACAATAGTGTTTTTAACATTAATTTAGAAGCATCACTTGGGAATTCAATTTTTATTGGCATGTTTCTCTTCTATACAATTATGTAAGAACTAAGTAACTAAGTTATTGAATAAATTCATGTCCTTACTTGAAGACAGAGGGAGGTCTGCCATTTTTGTGCTTCACAAAGATGCCTTCCAAGCATGCACCTAAAAGGAGATCATTTCCTTGGCTATCCTATAAACATTAAAAAAAAATCAGAACTATGCAGTGACAAGGAAACAATAGACCGTTAACAGTTCATGTGAGTCACATCTATTTAGGAATTTGTGCCAAGTTGTATCATAATGACAAGAGAAAAGGAGAAAGAAGATATGATAATCTTTACAAATTTATGGACTGTTGTATACTTGTACAAGTCATTATACTTGCTGATGCTGTGACTGCAAGTAGATTGTTTTGCTTTCTTTAGTTTAATATCTCAAAAATCATTCTCCTCTCTCCTGCTTCCCTTGGACACATTGGCTCACAAGTTCTTCCTGCATTCCAAAAATCTGACTTGATACACTGCAGACTTGTTCTACTTCTAGTCGGTTTGGTATGTTACAGTTGGTCAATTATTTTTAATTATGCAGTTCAATAAATAAAACTACGAACTCAGTTAGACCTACAGACTGTCCAATTTAATTTGGTTATTTGTTTAGGATAAATTTAAATAAACAATTGAGGTTAAAGATAATCAGCAATGTAATTTCTGATAAAAGTCATGCCAGCAAAAGAAAGCTGGTGGCAGAACCATTGAATTAAGAATTTTTTCTGAACAGTGAGCATTTCATAATCTTGCTGTCCATTTAAATTTGATGAGAAATGCAGACTACAAACTTTGTGAGCAATCATCTCATTAAATTGTTGCCATAATTTAACCAAGAATTTATTGAAGAATCTTTGAGAAGGTGACCAAACAGGTAGATGAGAGTAAACCGGTTGATGTGGTGTATATGGATTTCAGCAAGACGTTCGATAAGGTTCCCCACAATAGGCTATTGTACAAAATGCGGAGGAATGGAATTGTGGGAGATATAGCAGTTTGGATCGGAAATTGGCTTGCTGAAAGAAGACAGAGGGTGGTAGTTGATGGGAAATGAAAAAAAGAAAAAAAAACTGTACTGTGCTGTAATGTTCTATAGGTACATTTAAGTCGTCATTGGACAAGCATATGGACATACATGGAATAGTGTAGGTTAGATGGGCTTGAGATCGGTATGACAGGTCGGCACAACATTGAGGGCCGAAGGGCCTGTACTGTGCTGTAATGTTCTATGTTTAAACATTTCTCAATTCATAAAATTGAAATTTACAAGTTTAGCAAGTTTCCATAGTGTGCTGTCTTATTCCTTCAGGCACTTATTTGGTTTTCTATTAATAAATTTGGAGAACTAGCTTTGAGACAGTTGTTTTGCAACATGTTTTTCTGTCATCTGAAGCGAAAGTGGCAGAGTTCAGGCGCCATTCCAGACATGTTCCAGTAAACATAAAACATAACAGCACAGTACAGGCCCTTCGGCCCTCGATGTTGTGCCGACCTGTCATACCGATCTCAAGCCCATCTAACCTACTCTATTCCATGTACGTCCATACTTAAATGTACTTAAAGTTGGCTAATCTACTACCGTTGCAGGAAAAGCGTTCCAGTCCCTTAACTACTCTCTGAGTAAAGAAACTACCTCTGACATCTGTCCTATATCTTTCACCCCTCAATTTAAAGCTATGCCCCCTCGTGCTCTACGTCACCATCCTAGGAAAAAGGCTCTCCCTATCCACCCTATCTAACCCTCTGATTATATTATATGTCTCAATTAAGTCACCTCTCAACCTTCTTCTCTCTAAAACGAAAACAACCTCAAGTCCCTCAGCCTTTCCTCGTAAGACCTTCCCTCCATACCGGGCAACAACCTAGTAAATCTCCACTGCACCCTTTCCAAAGCTTCCACATCCTTCTTATAATGAGGTGACCAGAACTGTACACAATAGTCCAAGTGCGGCCACACCAGAGTTTTGTACAGCTGCAGCAAAACCTCTTGGTTCTGGAACTCGATCCCTCTATTAATAAAAGCTAAAACACTGTATGCCTTAACAGCCCTGTCAACCTGGGTGGCAACTTTCAAGGATTCAACAATTCACCACAATTTGACATTCATTGTTATACATGTGTCAGCTCTCTCACATCAGTACACAGAGATGCGGATTTCACTTCATGAAAAAAAAACTGGGGTCTGTTGATGCAAACTGCAAAGCATCCACAAAAGATATTGAGAGAAAAGTGTAGACTGCAATGAAATTAAACTTGGTAATCATACAACTTTAAATTTACTGCAAAGTGATTGTGGATATGTAGATTTAATGGGTCATACTTTCACCTACAGTGCAACCAAGAGATGAAACTCTGTTGGGAGCATCATGTCCAAGGAACAGTCTCCATTTTCTTATCTGCAATATATTCGTAATAATCTAACTTATTTAATCACCCTGGTTTTGCAGGCTCAGTTTCTATCTTGTGCGGCATTTACATGAAGTGCAAACTTCAGATTAGTAGGGCCATAATAATTGCTTATAAAAATTTAGCTATTACCAGTAATGTATAAAACATTGGAACATAGGAACAGGGAGTAGGCCATTCAGCCCCTTGAGTCTATTCTACTATTCAATGAGATTATGGCTGATGTGTGGCCTTAGTCCATTTATCAGCCTTTGGCCCATATCTATCTCAGATTTCAAATTAACAACTGACCTGTATCCACTGATTTTTATGCAATAGTTTCAAACATTTTGTGTAAACAAGGGCTTCCTAACAACTCTCCAGGAAAGTCTGGCCACGATTTTCACACAGTACCCCTAGTTTTAGGATCGCCAGACAATGGAAGTAGTTTATTTTTATCTGCTCTGCCTTTTCTTATTAAATCTTGAAATCTTTGATCAGTTAACCCCTTAACCTTCTGAATTCGAGAAAACAGGCCTAATTTGGGTAATTTCTCCTCACAACTTAACCGCTGAAGTCCATGTATCATTCTTGTAAACCTACGTTGTACATCCTCTAAAACCAATATATACTGCCTAAGACATGGTGCTCAGATGTGCACACAGTACTCCAAGTCGGCTTTAACCACCGTTTCGTCTAACTGTAGGATAACTTCTGCATCTTTGTACACCAGCCCTCTAGACACAAAGGCCTACATTTCAATAGTTTTCTTGATTATTTTCTGCACCTGCTTGTGACATTTTAAAGATATATTCACCTGAATCTCCAGTCCCTTCAGATATCCACTATATTTAATTTCATACCATCTGGAAATTGCTCCAATTAATCCTTTCTCAGTCCAAAATGGATAACCTCACACTTGCTCATACTGAATTCCATCTGCTGCAGCTTTGCCCATTAACTTAACGTAAATTTACAAAAGGGTATTGATAGACTACCAGCTACACTAAGCTGAACAAATCTTGTTGTTGTTTCATCAAGTCTGTTTATAAAAATAAACATTGAAAACCAAAATTCAACTAGATAAGTACGCCAATACGCAAAAACTCTGAATTCATTACAGGGATAGATTCATACGAGTTTGTTGTAATTACTTCTATTGATGTAATGGAACAGAACCTTCCAAAGAGTATACTTCAGCATTGCAAGATAATAAAATGTGAGGCTGGATGAACACAGCAGGCCAAGCAGCATCTCAGGAGCACAAAAGCTGACGTTTCGGGCCTAGACCCTTCATCAGAGAGGGGGATGGGGAGAGGGAACTGGAACAAATAGGGAGAGAGGGGGAGGCGGACCGAAGATGGAGAGTAAAGAAGATAGGTGGAGAGAGTATAGGTGGGGAGGTAGGGAGGGGACAGGTCAAGGAGGTGGGATGAGGTTAGTAGGTAGACGGGGGTGCGGCTTGGGGTGGGAGGAAGGGATGGGTGAGAGCAAGAACCGGTTAGGGAGGCAGAGACAGGTTGGACTGGTTTTGGGATGCAGTGGGTTGGTGGGGAAAGAGCTGGGCTGGTTGTGTGGTGCAGTGGGGGGAGGGGACGAACAGGGCTGGTTTAGGGATGCAGTAGGGGAAGGGGAGATTTTGAAACTGGTGAAGTCCACATTGATACCATTAGGCTGCAGGGTTCCCAGGCGGAATAGGAGTTGCTGTTCCTGCAACCTTCGGGTGGCATCATTGTGGCAGTGCAGGAGGCCCATGATGGACATGACATCTAGATGACATGTCCATCATGGGCCTCCTGCACTGCCACAATGATGCCACCCGAAGGTTGCAGGAACAGCAACTCATATTCCGCCTGGGAACCCTGCAGCCTAATGGTATCAATGTGGACTTCACCAGTTTCAAAATCTCCCCTTCCCCTACTGCATCCCTAAACCAGCCCTGTTCGTCCCCTCCCCCCACTGCACCACACAACCAGCCCAGCTCTTCCCCCCCACCCACTGCATCCCAAAACCAGTCCAACCTGTCTCTGCCTCGCTAACCGGTTCTTCCTCTCACTATCCCTTCCTCCCACCCCAAGCCGCACCCCCAGCTACCTACTAACCTCATCACACCTCCTTGACCTGTCCGTCTTCCCTGGACTGACCTATCCCCTCCCTACCTCCTCACCTACACTCTCTCCACCTATCTTCTTTACTCTCCATCTTCGGTCCGCCTCCCCCTCTCTCCCTATTTATTCCAGTTCCCTCTCCCCATCCCCCTCTCTGAAGAAGGGTCTAGGCCCGAAACGTCAGCTTTTGTGCTCCCAAGATGCTGCTTGGCCTGCTGTGTTCATCCAGCCTCACATTTTATTATCTTGGAATTCTCCAGCATCAGCAGTTCCCATTATCTCTGATATTTCAGCATTGACTAGTTTTAAGCTTCACTGTCACATGCATTACATCTATGATCCATTGCATTGTATGCATTCATACAGTGAACTTTAATGGACTACCTCTACCAAAGACCAACTCTGAAAAATATGCATTAGAACCCACTGTTTAGTCCCAATGTTTTGACATTGCAGCAATTATCTGGGAAGTTTAAATTTCTGATGGGTAATTACATGGTCTGGAAATCTCCAATAACACATTCAACTTTGAGCTGGTGTCTTCGGAATGTTCCTACATACTTATCAGGACAGTTTCTCAGGAAATGTTAAAAGGATAAAAATCAGTTTTGAATCTTGGATAACGATGAAACTAATAGCTTAATTAAACAGAGAGAAACCCTCGAAACATCTGACCCATCCCAACAATCAAACTGCTCCATCCTACTCCTTGATAACAAAGTGTGGAGCTGGATGAACACAGCAGGCCAAGCAGCATCTCAGGAGCACAAAAGCTGAAGTTTCGGGCCTAGACCCGTCATCAGAAACGGGGGATTGGGAGAGGGTTCTGAAGTAAATGGGGGGGGGGGGGGGGGGGGGGTGGTGGGAGGTGGATCGAAGATGGATAGAGGAGAAGATAGGTGGAGAGGAGAGTATAGGTGGGGAGGCAGGGAGGGGATAGGTCAGTCCAGGGAAGACGGACAGGTCAAGGAGGTGGGATGAGGTCAGTAGGTAGGAAATGGAGGTGCGGCTTGAGGTGGGAGGAAGGAATGGGTGAGAGGAAGAACAGGTTAGGGAGGCTGGGACGAGCTGGGCTGGTTTTGTGAGGCAGTGGAGGGAGGGGACAAGCTGGGCTGGTTTTGGGATGCAGTAGGAGGAGGGGAAGATTTTGAAGCTTGTGAAGTCCACATTGATACCATTGGGCTGCAGGGTTCCCAAGCGGAATATGAGTTGCTGTTCCTGAAACCTTCGGGTGGCATCATTGTGGCACTGCATGATGGACATGTCGTCTGAAGAACGGGAGGGGGAGTTAAAATGGTTTGCGACTGGGAGGTGCAGTTGTTTATTGCGAACCGAGCGGAGGTGTTCTGCAAAGTGGTCCCCAAGCCCCCGCTTGGTTTCCCCAATGTAGAGGAAGTCACACCGGGTACAATGGATACAGTATACCACATTGGCAGATGTGCAGGTGAACCTCTGCTTAATGTGGAAAGTCATCTTGGGGCCTGGGATGGGGGTGAGGGTGGTGTGGGGGCAAGTGTAGCACTTACTGTGGTTGCAGGGGGAAGGTGCTGGGTGTGGTGGGGTTGGAGAGCAGTGTGGAGCGAACAAGGGAGTCACAGAGACAGTGGTCTCTCCGGAAGGCAGACAAGGGTGGGGATGGAAAAATGTCTTGGGTGCTGGGGTTGGATTGTAGATTGTGGAAGTGTTGGAGGATGATGCGTTGTATCCGGAGGTTGGTGGGGTGGTGCGTGAGAACGAGGGGGAATCCTCTTAGGGCGGCTGTCATGGGGGCGGGGTGAGGGGGATGTGTTGCGGGAAATGCAGGAGACGCGGTCAAGGGCGTTCTCGACCACTGTGGGGGGAAAGTTGCAGTCCTTGAAGAACTCGGACATCTGGAATGTGTGGGAGTGGAATGCCTCATCGTGGGAGCAGATGCAGCGGAGGCGGAGGAATTGGGAATAGGGGATGGAATTTTTGCAGGAGGGTGGGTGGGAGGAGGTGTATTCTAGGTAGCTGTGGGAGTCGGTGGGCTTGAAATGGACATCAGTTACTAGCTGGTTGCCTGAGATGGAGATTGAGAGGTCCAGGAAGGTGACGGATGTGTTTGACATGGCCCAGGTGAACTTGAAGTTGGGGTGGAAGGTGTTGGTGAAGTGGATGAACTGTTCGAGTTCCTCTGGGGAGCAAGAGGCGGCGCCGATACAGTCATCAATGTAACGGAGGAAGAGGTGGGGTTTGGGGCCTGTGTAGGTGCGGAAGAGGGACTGTTCCACGTAACCTACAAAGAGGCAGGCATAGCTGGGGCCCATGCGGGTGCCCGTGGCCACCCCCTGAGTCTGTAGGAAGTGGGAGGAATCGAAAGAGAAGTTGTTGAGGGTGAGGACGAGTTCGGCTAGGCGGATGAGGGTGTTGGTGGAGGGGGACTGGTCGGGCCTGCAGGACAGGCAGCAGCGGAGGACCTTGAGGCCATCTGTATGAGGAATACAGGTGTATAGGGACTGGACGTCCATGGTGAAAATGAGGTGATTGGGGCCAGGGAATTGGAAGTCCTGGAGGAGGTGGATGGCGTGGGTGGTGTCACGGGCGTAGGTAGGGAGTTCCTGGACCAAAGGGGAGAAAATGGAGTCCAGATAGGTGGAGATGAGTTCGGTGGGGCAGGAACAGGCTGAGACAATGGGTCAACCAGGGATGGCGAGTTTGTGGATTTTGGGAAGGAGATAGAAACGGGCTGTGCGGGGTTGGGGAACAATGAGGTTGGAGGCTGTGGGTGGGAGGTCACCTCCATCCTACTCCTTACCCACCCATCTGGCATCCTATTTTCTCACTTATGTACCTTACACAACTAACTTCTTCCAGGACATTATGAACAAGACTTTGGACCTTAAAGCTATGTTTATTTATTGGATTGCAGAGAATCTTGCTATGAAAAGAGTTTCTATGAAAATTCTCTCAAACATTGCTGGTGTGGTTTGTTAAGCTGTATCTAGTGTGTCGAACTTGCATCAAAAGTTGGGCAACTTTTTTTTTGTCTGAGCTAGATCAAAATTGGGAAATTCAAAACAGGCTGGAAAATTTGGGCCAAAGTGTAACTAGGTCTGAGATGACTAGGTTTAATTATTAGCCAGAATAAGCTGTGACTATACAGATGATAAGAAATACTTTGCTGCTTCGGACTATTAGGTACATTAAATGCTGCAAAGTAATGTTATTTTGCCCATCCGTTTTTTTTAAAAACCAAATCAAGATTATCACTGCCTCTACATATTCCAAATTCTTGTCTAGGAAACAAAAGACAAAAAAAAAATCTTTAAAATTAAGATTGTGCAATTAGTAACAGAGTTGGGGCCAGCTTCACTTAGACTTACTTTTAAATGTATATCTGTATTCTCTGAAAACTTGCCCAAAGCCTTCTTTTTTAAGGAGCTTTATGTTCTGCTGTATTTTTTTGAAATCTTATTCAAAACTCCTCCACCTCCCAGTTCATACCTTGGCTGCATAGTTTTCATGACCATAACCTTCCATTTTCACCACCTCCTGAAGATACAATAACTCTGCCTCAGATGGAGTGAAGCCCCTAAAGAATATACAGCAGATAAAAACAAATGTTTAAAGTATTAGCAAACTTAAATTTAGCCCATTGTATAGCAAGTTAACATCCATAAATATCCAGTAAACTCAAGACAATTAAAATAGACCTAGTTTGACAAAAGCTATCTATAGGTTAATCTCACTCACACTTCCAAGCTTGGGAAAAAAGTTTCAAAACCTCTCCATTTCAAAGGATGACCTTTTCTTTTGTTAGTAGCCTCACTATATCCTTGCTGTTTTCATTCAATCTTACCGCAAAATCATTCAATGCATACATATTTTAGTTGAGTAAATTTAATGACAAATCATTGATTCTGTATCACAATTCTGTATTTAAAGCCATAATCGCACTGAATGGCAGAGCAGACTTCATGGGCTGAATAGCCTACTTCAGCTCCAACATTGTAAAGTGTATAATAGAATGTTGTCAAAACATCAAATACTCTTCTGTTCTTTTGTTCCGCAACAATTGATGATGGCCAGATTTCACACATCAGACACACTGTCTGAATTTGCTAGTGTGAGACACATACAAATAGACTATAAAATATAACTGCTTCGTTCTAATTGTTCAGTTTCCAAAAGGAAATTTTTTTATCTCTATTAGATACATTCCACACACTCCATAAGACCATCAGATACAGCAGTAGAACACGTCCATTCATCCGGAGTCTGATCCACCATTCGATTGTGACCACAGTTGAGAGATCAGGATTTTTGTTGCATAGGACACTGATTACATATTCCACTGTTCAATGGTATCCTTCAGCAAGGCCATGGAGGTGTGGGATTAAGTTACTTTTTAATAATCAAAACAATCGACTAAGCACGTAAAGAATTAAATGATATTCTATTTAAATGTTGTCAGTTGAAAAACTGTTTCTATAAGCTAGAAGCTATGCGTAATGTCAAAAGTAAGAACATTGATTTATGTGGCTAATGTAAACGTATGCTGGCAAATGTGAAAATGCTTTTGAAGTGGCCACAGGTTTACTTGAAAGGTACAGTTGAAAATGGCAACAAAATGAGTATATACCTGTATAGTTATTTTGTGCTTTAGTTTGTTTTAGAAATCAATAGTTACTGTGGAGATCCATATGGATTTTCTAGTTAAAGGATATTGATAGGGTTTCTACAATTCTCAAATGTATAATTTGGGATGATTTAGGAAGTGACACTACATACACTGAGCAGACATATTTAAAGTTGGCTGGAACAATCTCATCTTCGAAAAGATCTCTGGAATTGGTAAAGGAGAACAAGCTGTTACCAAAAGGATCATCTCTTAAAATAATTGGCATATTAAAAAATGAATGAGGAGCTGGTAAGAAATGATATTACTAAAATGACCAATACTTTAAAAGAAACCAAATCAGGAATTGGACAGCTATAATTTAATTAATCCAAGGCAACCAGGAACTGTTCATGCACTAACAAACTGATCAGTGTTCAAGGTGCCTCTGATTATGCACAGGGGCAAGTAACTAGTAAATGTTCATAAGGTCTGGACATTAGTGGTTCAACGCACATCAAGCAACCATGATAAAGGTACTGTAGTCAAAAAGAACATTATAGATCTGTGCCCAATCAAACTAATGTCACGAACTTGCAGCAGAGAAACTGAAATCCAACTATTTTTATTAAGTACCATTTATTTTGTACTTGTTATGATAAACTTAATAGATTCCACAAAAGATGAGACAATATATTTGTAATTGGAATGGATCATGCAACTTAAGACAAGTAAAATTTTAAGTTTGCTCTTTCAAAAATTGGTCTATAATTGTGATCGAGAGTCTTGTGGCATAGTGCTTATGACTCTGCCTCTGGGTTAGACGATGCAGGTTCAACTCCCACCTACTACAAATATTTCAAAACAAGACTGAATTAGAATCAATTAAAACTGCAAATGACTTAGGTCTTGCAGTTAAAGTTAAAGTTAAAGTTAAAAAGTTAAAGTTAAAGTGCACCCCAAAACCTTACAATGAGGAGAAGATTAATTTAGATATATACTTCACCTGAATTTCCGATATAATGAAGCAACTTTCTGTGTCGCCTCTTGGAGCATCCTCTCATCTTGAATCCAATTCTTTGCGAGGTCAGAGGGGTGTGGTCAGGAAATAGTAAGGTTAAAAAGACAAAACAGTGTTGTTGAATAATGTAAATTAAACAAAAAACCTTCTGTATTTGACACCATACTTAATAAATGTTTGGCTTCACTTTAGTATCACAGAAGGAACATAGAACATAGAACAGTACAGCACAGGCCCTTCGGCCCACAACGTTGTGCTGAAGTTTTACCCTAATCCTAAAGGTCTATCTAACCTCCACCCCTACATTATACAATCATCCATATGCCTACCTAATAGCCTCTTAAATGCCCCTAATGAGGCCGACTCCACTACCCTCTCCGGCAATGCATTCTGTGCCCCGACCACTCCGAGTAAAGAACCCACCTCTGACGCCTCCCTTACATCTACCTCCACTCACTTTAAAACTATGCCCCCTCATAAGAACTACCCCTACCCTAGGAAAAAGTCTCTGGCTGTCTACTCTATCTATACCTCTATCAAGTCAGCTCTCAAAAAACAAATGAACTTATGACACTTCATACTAATACAATTTTTTCATGCAATGTAATGATTTTTGGACTGTTTTAGGTAATGAAATAATTTTGCCTCGAATACTCAAATTTATTTTCCTGTACTTACAACTGCATTTTGAAAATTCTTACTGGCTATACTCGGCCCTCAATTTGACACATTTCTGCAGCTACTGGCTTAGTTGACTATGCTCTCAAAATGTGATCTTGTCGTCCTGCCATCTTGTAGGAAGGTTCAATCAGATTCTTTGGCCAGGATGACGACCACCACTCTCCGAGTTCCATGTGGCCAGTCTCGTTTTCTCTCTCTGCCCCAGCAGCCTAAAAGTGTGAACAGTAAGGTCTAATGACATTCAAATGCTGCCACCAATACCAGAAGATACTGCTGGGTTACGCAGCCATGGACCCACTTGCAGACCATATAACCTATCCTTCTTCATACCTGGTGTAAATCATTATCAAACATTTTCCAATTCAATCACTTAAAAATAGAGGGGGAGAAGAAAAGTTAGACAATTGAACTTTAACCAAGCTCAATAATTTTAGTCTGTTTATTCCCCCGTGACCAGCAGTGTTCTACAGGGATTGGTTCGGAGTCCTCTTCTGTGATGAGATTATAGGAGGAATGTTTAGTATAAGGATGATACCAAATTTAGTGGCATAGGACACAGTGAAGTAGGTTTTCTAACATTATAAAGGGTTCTTGATCAAATGGGTCAATGGGCTAATAAATGCAGAGTGTGTCAATGTGAGTGAATACAAGGTATTGCATTTTGGTACAGCAAGGGTAGAGTTTGTGCAACTAATGGCAGGGCTTTAGGTAGTGTAGTAGGACAGAGGGACCTAAGGGTGCAGGTATATAATCCTTTAAAGTTTGCATCACATATAAATGAGGTGGTTTAAAAAAGAGTGTTTGGTATGCTTGCCTTCATTGCTCAGTCCTTTGAGTATAGCAGTTGGGACACTATGCTGAGGTTGTACAGGATATTGGTGACACCACTTCAGGAATATGGAGTCCAGTTCTCGTCGCCCAGTTATAGGACAGATATTATCAAATTGGAGAGGGTTCAGAAGAGATTTACCAGGATGTTGCTGGGTATAGGAGGTTTGAGTTGTGAAGAAAGGCTGGTTAGGCTATGATTTTTTCACTGGAGCGTAGAAGGTTGAGAGGTACGTAAGAACATAAGAACTAGGAGAAGTAGGCCATTCGGCACTTCGAGCCTGCTCTGCCATTCAATAAGATCATGGCTGATCTTTTCGTGGACTCAAATCCACTTACCCCCACTCTCACCGTATCCCTTAATTCCTTATTCTTCAAAAAAAATCTACCTTAGCATTAAAAATGTTTACTGAAGTAGCGTCAACTACTTCACTGGGCAAGGAATTCCATAGATTAACAACACTCTGGGTGAAGAAGTTCCTTCTCAATTCAGTCCTAAATCTGTTCCCTTGAATCTCGAGGCTATGCCCTCTTGTCCTAGCATCGCCTGCCAGCGGAAACATCCTCTCTACTTCTATCTTATCTGTTCCCTTCATAATTTTGTATGTTTCTATAAGATTCCCCCCTCAATCTTCTGAATTCCAATGAATATAATCCAATCTACTCAGTCTCTCCTCATAAACCAACACCCTCAACTTCAGAATCAACCTCGTGAACCTCCTCTGCATCCCCTCCAGTGCCAGTACATCCTTTCTCAAGTAAGGAGGCCAAAACTGCACACAGTATTCCAGGTGTGGCCTCACCAGCACCTTGTACATCTGCAACATAACCTCTCTGCTTTTAAACTCAATCCCTTTAGCAATAAAGGACAAAATTCCATTTGCCTTCCTGATTACTTGCTGTACTTGCAGACCAACCTTCTGTGATTCATGGACAAGGACATCCAGGTCCCTCTGCATGGCAGCATAATGCAACTTTTTACCATTCAAGTAATAATCCCTTTTACTATTACTACCAGGTAACCTGTTAGAAGTTTATAAAATAATGAGAGGTAAAGACAGAATTACTGGTAGTTGCCTTTTCCCTAATTTGAGGTATTTCAAGACTAGGGGATACATTTTTGAGGAGAGAATTAAAAATGACAAGGCAAGTTTTTACACTGAGGGTGATTCACATGTGGTACAAACCTCCTGATGAAGTGGTAGATGTTACAACTTTTAGGAGACATTTGGATGGATACATGAAAAGGAAAAATTTGGAGGCGTATAGGCCAGGAGCAGACATTTGGGACTACTTTAGTTTGGGGATTATGTTTCACAGACTGGATGGACCAAAGGGTGCGTTTCCAAGCTGTATGGCTCTATGACTCTACCTGCTTCCCCTAATCCTGGCCTCTTAGGCATTCCCCATTTTAATTGTTCATTATTAGTGGCTACACTTTCATTTGCCTCGGACTTGAGCTCTGAAATACCCACTCCACACATTGCTAACTCTGTACCTCATTTCCTCCTTTAATGCATTCCTTAAAACCCACCTGCCTGACCAAGCTTTTGGTCATCTAAGCTAGCATCTCATGGCTTGTGTTATAAAGTGGAGGTTGTCCCCCTCTGAGAACTAAAACCAAAACACACAAAAAAGAAGAGAAGCACCTCACCCTATAATCTGTAAAAGGACTGTAAAAAGTGGTGTAATTGCCTTTCAGCAACATCTAGGTGATTAAAATAAATCCCTGACTCTCTCGCTTTAAAGTCAACAGGTAACAATTTATCTAACAGTGAACAAATTAACTAAATTATTAAACAGAATAAATCCCTTCTAATTACTAACTATTCCCGAAAACCACAAGATTCTAATGGTTTGCTGTTCCAATAAATATACGTCCCAATTCTATAAGTATATTGGAAAGTCTCTCAATGTTCATAGGATCATAGAATCCCTACAGTGAGGAAACAATTCCTTTAGCCCAATAAATCCACACCAACCCTCAGAGCATCCCACACAAACCCATCCCCGTGACCCACCTAACCTACACATCCCTGAACACTATGGGCAATTCAGCTATGAACATACTATGGGCATACCCTGCACATCTTCGGACTGTGGGAGGAAACCCACGCAAAACACTGGCAGAATGCGCAAACTCCGCACAGATAGTTGCCCAAGAGTGGTGTCGAACCTGGGTCGCTATGAGGCAGCAGAGCTAACCACTAAACCACTGTGCTGCCCCAACATTACAGCCAAGTTACGTAATGTTCTGCGCCTTCTCTATCAATTCTTCTGTCAGGAATATTAACTAGCTGTTCAGTTGGTACCATTGTTACTTACAGGCACTTTTTCGAAGACAAGAGGCCGACAGCCAGCAATCCCCAAGAGCCAAGGGCTCTTAGCTCTGGTGGAGGCAGTTAGCTCTGGGGCTTTGTCCAACTGTCCCCTTTTTTAAAACCCTTGATAACGTCAATATTTCTTAAAATAGGATTAGTCAAATGGTGTCAAAACCATTGCACTTAAATTTAGTAGGTTTTTTGCTATCTAAATGCCTGGTTCACATTGCTTGGCTAAATTCAAAACTTGTTGTCTTGGTAAATGGAACCTCCTGCTTGGCCTGTTTACTGTACGGCCTTTCAATACAAAATGCTTCAATTTAGGTACTGTGTACTTGCAAACTTTCAAGCTGCTGCACACGGACATCCATTTTAAATCTCTAAGCACAGAAAAAGCACATTATTTTTAAAGGGGCTACACACTGTTTCGCCACCTAGCATTTTACAAACACCGGATTCTGACTTCCTGCCTCCCAATCCACAAATACTCTACCCCATTCTGTAACATTTGCTATTATATTTAGTTTTATAACGTGCACGTGAAATGCCTTTGGCCTTCTGATTACGTTGAAGGTGCTATATAAAGGTGTCATACACAGCTAAACACTTTGGAACAGAGTCTGCAACAGAACTTACAACTGGAAAGAGATCACACTTGTAGAGGAAGTCCTGGGATTCATACTGATCATAGTCTCCAAAATCAGCTGTAAAAACAAAATCACGGTAATATCAGAATACATAGCTAACCGAAGAAACTCTGCAAAGTATTTTGATAAGCAAGGTTTTGAAACCTATTTCATAAATCAGTATAAGGTTAGAACAAAGAAGAAAGAATATTGCTTAAAGTTTATGTTACATTTCACTCAGTAGTAATACAGGTAAAAATAATTGTTATTGAAATAAAAAGTGTCGAATCTGGTGTTATTGTTTAAAAAAAAATTTTGTACTGACACCTGAATTGATACTCTGGCATTGGTTAATTAGGTGGGTCTTAGTTTCCACAATTAAGCAGCTGTCAAACTGATTTTTAAGTCTTCAGAGGATGGAGGCAGCCGGAGTGAAAAAGAGAGGGTGGAGAGGGTGGTGCAAGAAAAGAGAAGAAAAAAGTCCAAACAATACGTTAGCACTTTCCAGAACATGCACTTTGACTACAAACACAAAAAAATGAGCATAATACTTATCTAATTGTTTGAACTGGTGAAAGATAAATATCTTGGTGGGTCTAAACTCAACAACTAGTGAAAAACAATGCAGAAATGGACTTCAAAACGGTACTACACATCTGCACATATTTAAAAATCATCATGACACTCATGAATCATAGGTGGAAACATTGATATAGTTTTAACAATTAGTTTAATAGCTATTTGATAATACACAACTCCAGTATTGCTGAAGAGAGATATTTTTCAAATCTTTCCATCTTGCACTCATCAGGACATTTCACAACTTTGCCAAGTCAAGGTAAAAACCAACTGTACAGGAGAAAAATGTTAATCAGTTGACAAGTGGATTGACCAGCAGCAGCACTGCCGTGTAGAGTGCACCAATTAAAAGATGATTGACAGTAAGCCATCTGGTTTTGTTTAAATTTTAACCCAAGCAGATTAGCTTTGGTTAATTCATTTCTCAAACAATACCTGGACCAGGCAATGGTTGTTCGCTATTTTGTCAAGTTGAAACAGTTTTTGCGTAAATGTTACATCTACCTGCAAAGAACCAGACCCTGTAATCGCAAGCCCAAAAGGCAATCCTAAAATTTGCTGTCACTCAATTCTTCATACACGCAGGATTTTCCACCAAATCCTTAACTTTGAAAGGCCCTGAAGGCAGTTCTCTTGATCCTAAGAAGGATCCAATCTCTTGGTCCTAAGAAGTGTCCAGTTAACCTTATCTGAGGTGACTTAAGCAACAGGCCAACTGTTTCACACTGCTACCATGCAGTGGCAACACAAGTGATCATTTGCCACTAATAAGATGCTGCTGTCAAGTGTAAAAATCACAAGAGGCATATATAAGGAAGATAGCCAACAGCATTTGCTCATGATAGGACAGTCTAAAACTAGAGGGCATAGGTTTAAGCCAAGAGGGGAGAGATATAAAAGGATGCACACGGGCAATTGTCTCGCAGAGGTGGAGTGTCTGGAATGGGCTGCCAGAGGTCGTGGTGAAAGCTAGTACGATTTCATCATTTAAGAAACATTTAGACATGTCCATAGGTGGGGTAGGTATAGAGGGGTATGGACCTAGATTAATTGCGAAAACTGAGTGACATGGGAAAGTTGGGCCTAAGGGCCTGTTTCCATGCTGTAGACCTCAATGACTCCGTGACTAAGTGAAAAAGACATTCCGCATATTACACCAATGCGTAACATGATATAAGGATTTCAGTGTTGGCATGATACTGGATATAAGGCTGTACCATCCCAAAGACTGGCAGATCATATAAAACAGTATATCACTTCACCTATTCACAACAAATAAGGTTCTCACCATTTATAAATCAATTAGTCTTCACTTGCAACAGCATCCAATATTAGATAGGGTCCTGCAATGGGAAAATTGCTGGAAACAGCTAGCTTCATTTGTTGTTCAAACATTTCAACTTGTCCTCATCAACAGGTAACAAATGTATCTGTTCATAATGGTATCAAATCAATGGCCACTGTGTTGTAAATGCAGAGATGAAGCCTGTCTTCCTATGTAACATACACTGTGAGACACTGCATTGTAGCAAACGGGACAGATTTTGAGCAGATCATGGAAACTCAATTTTGAGTTGCTAGAGGTCTAACAGGTCATCAGCCACAGAACTGTATTCAACCATGCAATCTCCCATGCTACCACTACTATCAAGGAAGGAGATCAAGCCTAATTTAGTTAAGAATGCAGAATGGCATGCCAGCAGCAGCACCAGATATTCCAAAACCGAGCATCAACCTGATGGAGCTAAGCAGCTAATAACAGAAACGGACTAAGCAATCCCACAATCACCAGAGCAGATCTAAGCTCTGCAGCTTTGCATGGTGGTGGTTCTATAAATATTCCCAGCAAAGACAAGGCTGAAGTATGTGTATCCATCTTTGGCCAGAAAGTGTTGAACAGAGAATCCACCCCAGGGTCCTCCTGAGGTCCTAGCATGATAAGATGCCAGCCTTCAGTCAATCAATTCATTCCACATGATCGAGAAATTGATGAAAGCCCTGCAAAGGCTATGAGCCCAGACAACTTTTCAGCAATAGCAGAGAGGATTTGTGCTCCAGAAATGATTATATTCCCAGCTAAGTTATTTTAGAACACCACAACAGTGCAAGTTACCTGACAATGTAGAAAAATATCCAGCTATGTCTTGTGTATAAAAAGCAGAACAATTACTAATGTATCAGTCTACTCTCAATCATTAATCAAGTGATGGAAAGGGTCGTCAGCAATGCTGATAAGCAGTACTTAGAAAGGAATAACTTGTCCAGGATGTTTAGTTTGGGTCACCAGGGCCACTTAGCTTCTAACATCATTACAGCTACAATCCAAACATGGACAAACTGAACTGTTTGCAAGTCGTTAGGTGAGAATGACTACCCTTAACATCAAGGTAGCATGTGACCAAGTGTAGTGTCAAGGAGCCTCCTGAAAAAAAAACAGGCATCACTGGAAATTAGTGAGAAAGTTCTCCACTGGTTCAAGCCATATCAAGCACAGAGGAAGATGGTTGTAGTTAGGGTTGTTTGAAGTCAAACCATCTCTTGTTTCATCAACGATCTTCTTTCTATTATAAAAAAGGTCAGAAGTGGGGCATTTGCTGAGGTACAATGTTTAATACCTATCGCCACTCCTCAGATATTGAAACGGTCGCTAGCAAACCAATATGTAGCAAGTGACCTCCATGTCATTAAAGCATCAGGCAATGATTATTTTTAGCAAGAGAGAATTAATCATTGTTATCATGATCAAGTCACACACTATCAACATGTCGGGAAATACCACTGACCACTGGGCTGGGCCAAACATGTAAATGCTGCTGTTTACACAGCTCACTTGCTTGGAATTCTGCACTGAGTAATTCACCACTCTGTCTTCCCCAGTCACTGTCCACTATCTATGAAGCACAAGTCAAGAGTATACTGGAATTTTCTGCACTTGCCTGGCTGCGTGCAGCTTCAACACACAAGGAAGCTCAAGACTATTTCGGGCAAAGCATCATTCCATGATGAATGAAAATACGGTATCACTTCACACGTCTTGGCATTAAATTATACCTGAGACATCAGTCCATTCCACAGCCTACTTATGTGCTCAAAGTTCCTCACTAGTCAAAATACCTCCAAGTTTTGAGTCATCTGTAAATTCTGAAATTGTGCCTTGAACACCCAAATTTGACCACATTGCTCAGTTTAGTGTTTGGTTCAGCAAAAACCTGAATGACGTGTGTTTGACACCCATTCCTCTTCAGCAAGACTTGGGACATTCTTGCCCTGTCTGAGAGTGAATGGCAATGGTAAACAGTGGTCAATAACAAAACAGCTAAGAAATAAAAAGGCACAGGGCGAACCATCAGGAGACTATGAGTCAAAGATCCGAATTCTAGCACAGCAGACACAAATGAATGAATATCCAAATCCAGATTATTAATATGGGTCAAGAAAACCAGTGACACTGATGCTCAACCCTGGAGAATCGCTCCTTCAGTCTGAAAAACTGTTTCTGCTTGCTGCCTTCCAGCCAGCTTCATATCAATGTCAGCTCTATATTTTATTCCATGGACTTCAATAATGCCAACAGGCTTATTATATTCACTTTTTGGAAGTCCATGTACATCATATCAACTATTTATTAACATCCACCCTTGTGTTATATTATAGAAGCCTTAAATATGATATAGTTAAGGACAAATTGCCCTTAGCAACTCTTTGTGCTGCATTCCTTTATTAACTCACATTTTTCAAACTATTAATTTTGTCTTCGCTTATTGTTTTTAAAAAAGCTTTCCTGTCATACATGGCAAAATTACTTGCCTATAGTTTCTGGGCTAATTCTTAGATATCTTGCTCTGATTAAAGGCGTAACCTTTGTAATTTCTCAGTTCTCTAGCACAACCCTCATATAAATGGAGAACTGGAAGTTCATGGCCAGAACCTCTGCAATTCCCATACCGTCAGTCCATTGACTGTAAGCAAGGAAGACAAGATCAATTGGAAAGCCAGAAAAAAGCATGTAGCTTGCATAACTGTTCTAAAAGACTGTATTAAGATGATGCATCACTTAGGCTTTGGAATCAACAGTATATCATTCCTTACCCTGTGCAGCTAAACCAGCAAGCTGAATTCCTTGGTCGAGTGAGCAAGGTATGCGACCTTCCAAAATATCTTTCCTCAGTTGTAGATAATACTGGAATCTGCAGAAACAAGTTGCAATGCTTGAAGCAGTTAACCATATAAACAAATTTCTTCCCCAACTATGCATGTAGTTATTGTACAAAGAATGCTACAACTGTTAGCCAACCATTTTCTACACCACCGCCCCCCCCTCACCAAAAATATTCTGGACCACACACTGACCCCCATTCACAGCACCACCTAAAATCAGTCAACTTAGATGCGTAAATTTAAAGTAGGGTATGCAGCACAAATCGTGCGATGCTAATAAAATTAGGAAATGGGCTGAATGTCTAAGCATAAAAGACCGTGAAAATTTATTTTATTTAATTTCATGTAAACTAATTAAACATTTTGTTAGCTTGAACTTCAGGATAGGATTTTTGATATTTACGTTAATATCAACATTCAATAAGCTATATTCAAAGAAACTAATTTTCAATCTTGCACTTGTAGAAAAATTATGCACCATATTGAATATCCTACCAAATCAAGGATAGGAGTCATGACTAATTGATCAAGTGCTATCTTGAAGACTACACGGAGATATTTTCTTCTAACAACATCTACAAATGAGTTTTGACATTCCATACCTTGTAATCTCCTGCTGAAGTTGTGAAATACTTGGTACGTAGAATACAACACCAAAATAAACTGTAGGTTCAATGGCATATTTATCTAGCTGCTTTTTCATGGGCTTTTCCAGATCCAACCATCGAGATTGGTTCTGCTTATTACAGAACCACAGACTGAAGTAAGTGATCTGTAAAAGAGGGGGGGGGGGGGGGGGGGGGGGAGAGGAAGAAGAGAACAAAACAAAAAAAAAAAATCACTCAATAAATTCTAACCCACAAGACATTAAAAATGTGAACTCTCCATTCCTCTCCTGTCTAAATTATGCTGATACTATGTCAAGGGGAAACTATGTATTTTAGCCTTAAAAAAAAGACCTTAACCAGAATAAATTATTCCAGACAGCAGATATAAGTCAATATGTCCAAGAGTATAACACAGTCTCAGGGCCAAGGGTTCTCATATGCTGACAGGTCCTCGGGATCGTGGCCTTGGTCTATCCATTTCAACTGCTTCAAAAGATCTTCCTCCCATCATAAGGTCAGAAATGGAGATACTTGCTGATGATTATGCAGTGCTTGGCTCCTCAGATACTGAAACAGTCAGCAGCCAAATGCAGCAAGACCTGGACAAATACAGGCTTAGGCTGCTTTTAAGTGGTAAATAACATCATGCCACTCAATTTCAAAGCGAAAACCATTTCCCCATATAGTCAAAATATTAAAATTGCTGAAATCATCCATTAACAACATTCTGGCAGGGATTACTACTCACCAGAACTTGACCGGCTATATGGTCTAGGCCCGAAACGTCAACTTTTGTGCTCCGAAAGATGCTGCTTGGCCTGCTGTGTTCATCCAGCCCCACACTTTGTTTTATAAAGAATACTTTGGGTTTGTCACTGCTCACTGTGGGGTAGCATGCTGGAATCAAGACCCAACATTCCCTGGGCCATCACAAAAAGTTATTTTTTAAAATTTACCCAATATACCTGACTTTCAGACCCAACTTGATATAAAGCATGGACCAGATTTCTGTTCTGAACAATAACTGCTATTCGTTACATGTAACTTTAGTTACAAGGAAACCATCAGGATACCACTAGTAATGTTAAAAACTCTAATCCCCTTTTAACCCCTCCTCCCCCCACACAAACAGGTAGTTAAAACTAACAGAGAACCAGGTTATTGAACAGAGGGGCAAAGCTGCAAAGTAGCCTTTGTTCCCGGGTACAGGTGTTTAAGTAAATCCTTACGACTTTTCTGAAGCAATATGCTGGCCAGCGAACATTTTTCTCCAGATGCTTCCACTGTTTGGTAAGAGGCACAAGGAGGCTGGTCTGTTACAAAAAGTCTCTTACTCAAAAGTTGCAGCTTACAATAACTGCTGCAGGCAATGTAAAAAGTTACTTTCTTCGGGAAGAAAGCACACTAACTGCTCCTCAGCTGGAGAAGAACCGAATACTTTTTTTCTTTCCTTCCCCCCACCCCCCACACTGTAACTTATTCCCAGTTCCAAACTGTGCAGTTACTCAAAAACAAATTACAGTCATTGATTAGTTGATGAACTAATCAATCACCAGGCGCCTATTAATTTCTGGTTGCCAGCAAAAGTTGTATCAGTACATCCCCTTGTTCCAAATCATCCACAACTCAAATCCTAATAATTAAAGAACAAGCAATAATTCATTCAGAGGATGTAGGCATTGCTGGCCAGGACAGCATTTATTGCCCATTCCCAATTGCCCAGAGGGCAGTTAAGAGTCAAACATATTGCTGTGTGCCTGGAGTCACATGTAGGGATAGCAGTTTTTTTTTACCCCAAAAGGATATTACTGAGCCAGGTGGACTTTTCCTGACAATCACAGTCATCATTAGACATTTAATTCCAAATTTTTATTGAATTCAAATCCCGCCAATGGTGGAATTCGAACCTGGTTCTCCCGATTAACACCCTCGAGATAATATCACCCGGCCACTGTCTTTCCCAAAGAGGTTTACAATGCTTGTCGTGTGTGTCAAAACTGACTTTCAAAACTTGCAGCCATCCTTTTCAAGCACTGGTCTCAAAGCAGCTTTCACTCTAATCAAGAATTTAAAAAAAAATACATTCATAGCTTTGTGTCAGCAATACGTAAAAGGAGTCAGAGATAGCCAGGATCAAGAACTTGGAACCGCTACTCAACCTGGAGTCAGATCATAGGTTTCCAAGGATCAGACCCTGTAGGAGGCATAAAAAGAGGGTATGGTAAGGGACTGAGAGTTTGCTGGGTCCCTAGGTAAAAGAATAAATTTGTAGGTCCAGTGGCTGCAGCATCTAAGCCACATATCCCTCTTCTTCTGCTGGCTAGAAAAATGGCATGGGTTCCCTGAGCAGTTCCTCATGCAGCTGGCCATCGAAAGATCACTCAAATCCTGAGAACACTGAAGTTCAAACCTGAACCTATTACAACACTCTGCTCTCTTCACATCCAATAAGGACACTGGCACAGGAAAACCTGATGTAGGTTGACTCAGGAAGCATGAAACATCCAGATGCATTAGTTACTCTAGAGGAGCTCATTGATGTCCTCCACAGGCAAATCCCCAAGAATGAACAAGTTGACCATGGAGTTACACAATGTATTCTGGTACTTAATGGAGAACAACTAAAGTGGCAGTCCTAGGAGGACAGGGAGAACAGGGTTGTTACAATCCTACTGCCAAAGGGTGACCAGCACCTTAAAAATTGGCATCACAGTCTCCCCACTCAGGACAGAATACAGAATTTTTGATAGGGCAATGTCTTCCTACGTTGGCACTATGCTAGATAACAGGTCCCACCCTGATCAATCCTACACTCTCCCAGGTCAGACCATATATAACTTCCATGTGGTCCAGAGCTTGCTCCATCTTTACCGTAGGAACAATTTGTCTATCACCTTCTTGTTACTTGACCAGGAGAGGGCATGCAAGATCGTGGATTATGGTTGTTTATTTGAGGTTCTGAGAATTTGGGTTTGGGGAATGTTTTGTTGCTCAGATCTGACATCTGTATCACATCACGCAGCGTCTAACTCAGTTTAACTGGTCTTTGAAGACCACCCTTGGTTTCAGGAGTGTTTTAAGGCTGTCTCTTGTCCGGCATTGTACATTCAACCTGTACGGAGTCATTCTTTTGTCTCTTGCAGAGGTAGTTGCCAGGTTTTGAATTGTGCAGGCTGAACTTGGATATTCCTTGCAGCTTGCACTGATGGCATGTTCCTCAAATTGACAAATCCAGCTGACCGGATGACACAAGATTTCCAACGCATGTACTCTGCTGCTTCCTCTCCTTAGATATACCAGGAAACATGCTTCGGATTCTTAGTCAGTGTCAGTGATGGATACGATCCCTGCGAGAGAAACTCAGGGTCTTCACCTTGAGCACAAATTATCTGCTCTACTTGGGTATCTAGCATCGCTCTGCCTTTATATCCAAGCTGCAATGTTCTGTCTTCAGAACATACATTTACATCTTTATGCTGAACCCCCTGCTAGATGGTGTGCTCAGGCAATATTTCTTCCACCAAACTTGTGGCCTCAATTATGACATACAGCTCCTGTTCAAAGGTCAATCAATTTGCCTAACTCTTTACAAGGTTACCCATCTTTGAAGAGAACCTCATCATGGGTTGAGATATGGTGCCTAACACCTGGACTGAGAAGCAGAGGCTGGTATTAAGAGGCTATCGCTCAAGAATCCAGACCTTCAACACAGCTTTAGATGGCTGCTGAAGTAACCAAACTCTGGCATCATCTATACGGCACCACAGAAAGTTACCAGTCAGACGCCCGTTAATGCCCAGCACACAGCCAAAGCCAGAGTCTTAAAACAACTCCACTTAGTCCCAAGTGCACTTGTGGTTTCAAGCACTGTCAACTGTGCAGTAGACGTCCACATGAACTGATCCATTTGGACAATTTCACATTAGCCCCACACTCAAAGCCCTGAGAGACTAATGCTCTACAACTTAGGCCAATATGAACAAACTCCCTTCTTGTCCTGACAGTCAGTATAGAGGGATTTCTTGTGTGGGCTGCTGCTGTGCACCATTCATTTCCTTAATTTTGTTTGGCATCTTGGCACACCGATATTCCTTCTGGCAATGGTGGAAGACCATCAGTGTTGGGTTCTCTCTTGCAGGACTCCTTCTCCATCTATTAGAGATCAGGGATCTGGGATGAAACATGTTGGGTGCTGGGTCCACAGTTTTTTTTTGTCATTTATATAAATGATCTGGATTTGAATATAGTCGGGATGGTTAGCAAGTTTGCAGATGACACTAAAATTGGTCGTGTGGTGGACAGTGAAGGTGGTTATCTCAGAGTATGACAGGAATTTGATTGGATGGGTCGATGGGCACAGTAGTAGCTGTTGAAGTTTAACTAAGGTAAACGCGAGGCGTTGCATTTTGGCAAGGTAAACCAGGGCAGGACTTTTACACTTAATGATAAGGTCGTGGGGAGCATTGCCGAATAAAGAGACCTTAAGGTGCAGGTTCACAGTTCTTTGAAGGTGGAGTCACAGCTAGACAATGTATTGGAGGTGGCATTTGGTACACTCGCCTTGTCAGTGCATTGAGTAAAGGATGTCTACAGTCATGTTGCGGCTGTAAAAGACTGGTTGGGCCATGTTTGGAATACAGCTATAGGAAAGATGTTGTTAAACTTGAAACGGTGCAGAAAAGTTTTACAAGGATGTTGCCAGAGTTGGAGGGTTTGAGTTATAGGGGGAGGCTGAATAGGCTGGGGCTATCTTCCCAGAAGTGGAGGTTAAGGGGTGACCATATAGAGGTTTATAAAATCATGGATAGAATGAATTGCCAATGTCTTTTTTTTCCCAGGACAGGGGAGTCTAAAACTAGGAGGCATTGATTTAAGACGAGAGTGAATGTTTAAAAAAGGAACCTAGGGGCAACTTTTTCAGGCTGAGGGTGGTGCATATATGAAATAAGCTGGCACAATTACAACATTTAAAAGGCATCTGGATGGATATGTGAATAGGAAGGGTTTAGAGGGATAGGGGCCAAATGCTGGTTAATGGAACTAGATTACTTTAGGATATCTGGTCAGCATGGATGAGTTGGACCAAAGGGTCTGTTTCCATGCTGTACATCTCGATGATTCTATGTTGCATGCAGGAGTCCTATGCAATGTTAGGTCAAGTAGTTTCACGTATTCCCAGGCTGTCAGTAATTCTGGTACACTAGAAGAATGAGTGCATGGACACCTTTAAATTGATTGTTACAGACTCAAGGCCCTCTTTTATTAATAGGAGGGTGAAACATTTTCTGATGATATTTCAGCCCATGCTCCTGATCTTTAGGCAAATGGTGCAGATAGACACAGGCAAATTGGAGGACCTTCTTATGGTTCTGCTCCTTGGCCTAGACAACGTGCTATTAACAAGGTCAGGCAGCAGTCATCTGCCTCCCTTCCTTGGTTACACCCACACCCAGGTGTCCTCAGAGAGGGAATATATACTGTCACTAGTATACTTCAGGCCTTCCATGAAGGCTGGGCACCTGGGGCCTGACATGCACCATGACCACCCCTCCCCTCCGCTCCCCTCCAAATGACAAATTACATTTCAAAGTTTTATTTGTATTTTGGACTTTGTAACATTACCCCCAAGGGACTGGTTTGTTTATTTTAAATAGGAGAACGGAGGATTGATGGTTCACAAGTTGCTAATGGTCAGTAACCCTGAGTCCAAAGATTTCAACCATCCAAACAAACCTTATCCGCTGATTTTCAATGATTCAGTCTCCCAATATCAACAGGCAGGGGGTGCCCACTGACCAGAAATTAAGTTGGGCCAACCATATAAATCCTGTAGATATAAGAGCAGGTAAGAGACTAGAATTCTGTGCAAGTAATTCAATTTCTGTCACCCCAAATCCTGGTCACCATTTACAAAGTGTAAATCAGAAGTGTGATTAGAGAATATTCAGTTGCCTGGACAGATGCAGCTCAGTATGACTAAACGCTTGATAGCATATAGGACAAGGCAGCCTTCTTCACTAGTACCCATCAATTACCTTCAACATTCACTCCCTCTCCTATCAATGCATAGTGGCAATGGCATATACTTTATACAAGATGGGATGCAACACCTTAAGTTACTTCGATAGCAACTTCCTTCCAAACCCATGACCTCTAACATCTATGTACTTCCATGTATCATCAGCCACCAGTTCTCTGCCAAAACACACACTATCCTGATTTGTAATACCACTGGTTCCTTCACTGTAGCAGAGACTGCATTCCTAATAATATTCTGGGGGTACCTACACCCCAAGGACTGATATTGTTCAAGAAAAGTGTGCTCACTACCACCTTCACAAGGGTAATTAGGAATGTATATATTAATACTAAATACTGGCAAGATAATGAAGGGCCCATAAACTAAAAGTGTTTTTTAAAAAACAGAGTAAATTGCTACCCATTACACAAACTTCAGCACTGCTGATCAAGATTACAAAATTCACGATTAAAAAATTTTTGTTAAGAATAAAATGAAGATAAATTAAAATGCGACACTGTTTTTGTTCATTGCTCACCTCTCTCAGCTCTAATCTTTGTGCAACAGCTTCCAAACATTCTTGGCCAGTGCTTTCAACAGAAAGTGTGAATTCCAGAAATCCATTATCCAGCAATTGGATTCGTACAACCAAACAGCTCTTACTGGAGACAGTATATCTGCGTGTCCTTTTCAATTTTATCCCAAAAGGTAATGGCATGGCAAAATAAAGTTAGTTTAAACTTCTTGTACTTCTCTCACGGTGTGCTGCATGCAGAAATCATCCAGCAGCTAATGGTAGATCTATCCAACTGGGAAGCATTGCTCTGTAAAACAAGAAGTGACAAGTGAGTCTTTTTTGGACAAAAAGTACTATTTCAACTTAAAATTATATAGGCTTCTTTTGACATGAGAAAGCTTTCCTTGAGAAGCTTTCCATACCTGGTGGGAATGAAAACACACAACTTATTTTTTGACAAGAAAGCAACTCATGGCAAAGATCTGTGCTCTGAAATATTAAATTACTCATTTTTCATGATCATAGCTTCATACAAACACACAGAGGATCCAGGTCTTGAGAAATTAGGAGTCTCAGACATCAAAGCCCGCATTAATGACTGCATGTTAAATGTAGCAAAACTACACAGGGAACAGAGCCAATTAGTATTAGGAACTTTAAGTATCTGTAAGAATTGATGGCGTCAAGAAAAAACCTGAAAAGACAAAATGTACCAAATAAAACTGAATCAGTCTCAAAATAAAGTTAAATTCAGTTTTCTTCATGATATATCGTTTCAGTTTTCATTAAATGATTTATGGCAGACTACATCAAGTCAGCCAGTCAAAATGGTAATGTAAGCTCGTTTGAAAATCCACTCTAGCATTACAATAGTATTTGTCCTTGGCACTTTGCATTTGTTAAAACACTCAGATTTTAAAAAAGACAAAACATGGCATCAAGATAACAAAGTGTGGGGCTGCATGAACACAGTAGGCCAAGCAGCATCTTAGGACCACAAAAGCTGACATTTCGGGCCTAGACCCTTCATCAGAAAAGGGGAATGGGGAGGGGATTCTGAAATAAATAGGGAGAGAGGGGAAGGCGGACTGAAGATGGATAGAGAAGATAGGTGGACAGGAGAGTATGGGTGGGGAGGTAGAGGGGGGGATAGGTCAGTCCAGGGAGGGCGGACAGGTCAAGGAGGCGGGATGAAGTTAGTTGGTAGGAAACAGAGTTGCGGCTTGAGGTGGGGATAAGCTGGGCTGGTTTTGGGATGCAGTGGGGGGACGGGAGATTTTTGAGCTGGTGAAATCCACATTGATACCATTGGGCTGCAGGGTTCACAAGCGGAATATCAGTTGCTGTTCCTGCAACCTTAGGATGGCATCATTATGGCACTGCAGGAGGCCCAGGATGGACATGTCATCTAAGGAACGGGTGGGGTGTTGAAATGGTTCGTGACTGGGAGGTGCAGTTGTTTACTGTGAACCAAGCATAGGTGTTCTGCAAAGTGGTCCCCACGCCTCCGCTTGGTTTCCCCAATGTAGGGGAAGCCACACTGTGTACAGCGGATGCAGCATACCACATTGGCGGATGTGTAGGTGAACATCTGCTTGATGTGGAAATACATCTTGGGGCCTGGGATGGGGGTGAGGGAGGTTGTGTGCAGTAGCACTTCCTGCAGTTGCAGGGGAAAGTGCCAGGTGTGGTGGGGTTGGAGGGGAGCATGGACCGGACAAGGGAGTCGCGGAGAGAGTGGTCTCTCCGGAAGGCAGACAAGGGTGGGGTTAGAAAAATGTCTTTGGTGGTGGGGTCGGATTGTAGATGGTGGAAGTGTCGGAGGATGATGTGTTGTATCCGGGAGGTTGGTGGGTTGGTATGTGAGGATTTGGGGGATTCTCTTTTGGCGGTTATTGCGAGGGTGGGGTGTGGGGGATGAGGTGCGGGAAATGCAGGAGACACGGTCGAGGGCGTTCTCGATCACTGCGGGGGGGATGGGGGGTGGCGGTTGTGGCTCTTGTAGAACGAGAACATCTGGTATGTACAGGAGTGGAATGCCTCATCCTGGGAGCAGATGCAGCGGAGGCGAAGGAATTGGGAAAAGGGGATGGAATTTTTGCAAGAAGGTGGGTGTGAGGAGTTGTATTCCAGGTAGCTGTGGGAGTCGGTGGGCTTGAAATTAACATCGGTTTGTAGGTGGTTGCCGGAGATGGAGATAGAAAGGTCCAGGAAGGTAAGGGATGTGTTGGAGATGGTCCAGGTGAACTTGAGGTTGGGTGGAAGGTGTTGAAGTGGACGAACTGTTCGAGCTCCTCTTGGGAACATGAGGCAGCGCCGATGCAGTCATCAATGTAACGGAGGAAGAGGTGCGGTTTTGGGAACAACAACTCATATTCCGCTTGGGAACCCTGCAGTCCAGTGGTATCAATGTGGATTTCACAAGCTTCAAAATCTCCCCTCCCCCCACTGCATCACAAAACCAGCCCAGCTTGTCCCCGCCTCCCTAACCTGTTCTTCCTCCCACCTCAAGCCGCACCTCCATTTCCTATGTAATAACCTCATCCCACCCCCTTGGCCTGTCCATCCTCCCTGGACTGACCTATTCCCTCCCTACCTCCCCACCCATACTCTCCTCTCCACCTATCTTCTCCTCTATCCATCTCTGGTCCGCCTCCCCCTCTCTCCCTATTTATTTCAGAATCCTCTCCCCATCCCCCTTTTCTGATGAAGGGTCTAGGCCCGAAACATCAGCTTTTGTGCTCCTAAGATGCTGCTTGGCCTGCTGTGTTCATCCAGCTCCACACTTTGTTATCTTTGATTCTCCAGCATCTGCAGTTTCCAGCATCTCTGAAAACATGGCACCATCCACTTTTTGACTTCTTACTTCACAGCTGATCATTTATTATCCGTTACATTCAGAATCATCACCTGTAAGCAGAAGACACCAATAGTGTAAAATGATTTGCCTCGTAGCAGGCGCACACACTCACGTAAAACTTTGCAAATATTCACAAATAACTAATAACATAGATTCAGCATAATATGCACAGAGCATTCATAAACAGCTTTTCACCATTTTGGCATGTAGTGCAAGATTTTGCTGAAAAATATGTGATACAGATGTTTCATCTCACTGGCACAACCCCATTTGTCATGGTATGTTGAGTAGTGACAATTAGTGTTCGTTGGTCTAACAAGAAAGAACTTGATCCTTAGCAAGTAGGCTGCACTCTGCAAGTTGCAGGAGGTCTATCACATTCTCTCAGAGATTTTGGGCAGTCATCCTCCATTCTAGATTTTAGCATTAAGTCCCAAATGAGCATCTTTCAGAAGGAGACCCTTCATCATTCATTTAGCTGGGAAGGGAGGTATTTGTGGACAAAAGTAGGAAGCAAACAGGGTACAAACAGTTTCTAAAGATTTGTAAGGTGTTGTCAAGAAAATACATTTTACTGGAGTTTATCATCTCACACTCTCCGAACAATTGGCCAAAAACACCAGGTTAAGGGAAAACTGCACGTTCACATGAGGAAAGGTGCTGATTTGTTGTTAAATAGAGAATGCATCACTTAACTGCCGGGTTTTGTTAAAACCTTAACAAAATCCATTAGGTCGATGCAGATTGGTCAAGGCAACAAGTAATACACTGAGCAATGAACCAGGAATGGGCTGTCACCTACTATGCTGAGTTAAAACAGGGACCATCTACACGTCCTTTCTGTGTACAAAGAATATAGACTATGTTAATGTTAGCAATGAAGCAATATGGTTCAAGCAGATGCAAGTGCACCACACAGCAAGCCTGAATGAAAATCCCAAAATTGTTCAGCAGTCGTTCACACATCGAATTTTTAAGCAAATGTTGTTCAATCATGGTAGCACATCTAATGTTGGACCTTGTGTTGAGTGTCTTGGGTTAGTTAGGTCCTGTAATTAAGAGGTTGAGCCTATTATTAGTAATATTAGTAAAATCATGGATTATGAACTTCAGTGCTGATGTGATACCGAGTGTGTCGGCTGCACGTCCCAAAGAACTGGCGATTGCATCATTGCATTTTTGGGGTATTTTTTGGCTGTTCATTACAAGTAAGGTAACGGCAATAACCAATTGAATTGGATTACATTTATTATATAATCGGAATTGTGCAAAAGATTGCACTGACAAACAATTTAAGATGGCCAGTCAGGCTCACAGTGTGGCATACCTACTCATACCTGGGGTTACAAATATTAATTCACAGGGCCCTCTTCTTTGTAGACAAAAAGACGACATACATCCACAACAGCTGCTTCAGCTCAACAAAAAAAACCAAACTGGTATATATTGCAAATTGTTCAGATGAGTGCACAAAGCTTGCACTGCAAAAATGATTATTTGTCAGGTAGTCAAGAGGTGAATGGTGGGGTTCTGCTTGTGGAGTTTTACAGTCTTTTTTTTGGAAAAAATATTAAACTTTAAAAGAGGAAGGTCATATCACATGAGGCTTGAATTTTCTGCCAGCTCGTAAATCCATCTGCTAAGGAGGTAATATAGTTCTTTGCTTATGCCAGGTTCATAACTTAGATATGACAGGGTGTCTTGTCTGCTCCAAAAACTTGGAAAATAACTAATGAGTTGAAAGAATTTTTTTTAAAAAATCAGACCACCTTCTTGTACTATATCTGGGATGTTCTGGCATAGGTATAATGGAACAATGTACATACAAAGGTATATACAAGTCAGTCACTGCTAACCATTTAGGTTACCTCAGCATGTAGCCACCAGCCACCACAGGCCTGAGAATATGAAGCTGTGCCAGACATTCCAGGAACCCAGAGCTTTAGCTGGTGGACACAACTAACACAAACGCAAAGATAATGAAATGTGAGGCTGGATGAACACAGCAGGCCCAGCAGCATCTCAGGAGCACAAAAGCTGACGTTTCGGGCCTAGACCCTTCATCAGAGGGGGGGATGGGGAGAGGGTTCTGGAATAAATAGGGAGAGAGGGGGAGACGGACCGAAGATGGAGAGAAAAGAAGACAGGTGGAGAGGAGAGATTAGGTGGGGAGGTAGGGAGGGGATAGGTCAGTCCAGGGAAGACGGACAGGTCAAGGAGGTGGGATGAGGTTAGTAGGTAGGAGATGGAGGTGCAGCTTGGGGTGGGAGGAAGGAATGGGTGAGAGGAAGAACAGGTTAGGGAGGCAGAGACAGGTTGGACTGGTTTTGGGATGCAGTGGGTGGAGGGGAAGAGCTGGGCTGGTTGTGTCGTGCAGTGGGGGGAGGGGACGAACTGGGCTGGTTTTGGTATGTGGTGGGGGAAGGGGAGATTTTGAAGCTGGTGAAGTCCACATTGATACCATTGGGCTGCAGGGTTCCCAAGCGGAATATAAGTTGCTGTTCCTGCAACCTTTGGGTGGCATCATTGTGGCACTGCAGGAGGCCCATGATGGACATGTCATCTAAAGAATGGGAAGGGGAGTGGAAATGGTTTGCGACTGGGAGGTGCCGTTGTTTATTGCGAACCAAGCGGAGGTGTTCTGCAAAGCGGTCCCCAAGCCTCCGCTTGGTTTCCCCAATGTAGAGTTAGCCACACCGGGTAGTGGATGCAGTATACCACATTAAGCAGAGGTTCACCTGCACATCTGCCAATGTGGAAAGTCATCTTGGGGCCTGCGATAGGGGTGAGGGAGGTGGTGTGGGGGCAACTGTAGCACTTCCTGTGGTTGCAGGGGAAGGTGCCGGGTGTGGTGGGGTTGGAGGGCAGTGTGGAGCGAACAAGGGAGTCACGGAGAGAGTGGTCTCTCCGGAAAGCAGAGAGGGGTGGGGATGGAAAAAGGTCTTGGGTGGTGGGGTCGGATTGTGGATGGTGGAAGTGTCGGAGGATGATGCGTTGTATCCGGAGGTTGGTGGGGTGGTGTGTGAGAACGAGGGGGATCCTCTTTGGGCGGTTGTGGCGGGGGCGGGGTGTGAGGGACGTGTTGCGGGAAATGCGGAAGACGCAGTCAAGGGCGTGCTCGACCACTGTGGGGGGGAAGTTGCGGTCCTTGAAGAATTTGGACATCTGGGATGTGCGGGAGTGGAATGCCAAATCGTGGGAGCAGTTGCAGTGGAGGCGGAGGAATTGGGAATAGGGGATGGAATTTTTGCAAGAGGGTGGGTGGGAGGAGGTGTATTCTAGGTAACTGTGGGAGTCGGTGGGCTTGAAATGGACATCAGTTACATGCTGGTTGCCTGAGATGGAGACTGAGAGGTCCAGGAAGGTGAGGGATGTGTTGGAGATGGCCCAGGTGAACTTGAGGTTGGCGTGGAAGGTGTTGGTAAAGTGGATGAACTGTTCGAGCTCCTCTTGGGAGCAAGAGGCAGCGCCGACACAGTCATCAATGTAACGGAGGAAGAGGTGGGGTTTGGGTCCAGTGTAGGTGCGGAAGAGGGACTGTTCCACGTAACCTACAAAGAGGCAGGCATAGCTTGGGCCCATGCGGGTACCCATGGCCACCCTCTTTGTCTGTAGGAAGTGGGAGGAATCGAAGAAGTTGTTGAGGGTGAGGACGAGTTCGGTTAGGCGGATGAGGGTGTCGGCGGAGGGGGACTGGTTGGGCCTGCGGGACAAGAAGAAGCGGAGAGCCTGAAGGCCATCTGCATGAGGAATGCAGGTGTATAGGGACTGGACGTCCATGGTGAAAATGAGGTGTTGGGAAACAGGGAATTGTAAGTTCTGGAGGAGGTGGAGGGCGTGGGTGGTGTCACGGACGTAAGTGGGGAGTTCCTGGACCAAGGGGGAGAAAATGGAGTCCAGATAGGTGGAGATGAGTTCGGTGGGGCAGGAGCAGGCGGAGACAATACGTCGGCCAGGGCAGGCAGGTTTGTGGATTTTGGGAAGGAGATAGAAGCGGGCGGTGCAAGGTTGGGGAACAATGAGGTTGGAGGCTGTGGGTGGGAGGTCGCCTGAGGTGATGAGGTCATGGATGGTATTGGAGATGATGGTTTGGTGCTCGGGGTGAGGTCACGACCACTCCCGCACATCCCAGACGTCCGCATTCTTCGAGGACCGCAACTTAGCCCCCCCACCCCCGCGGTGGTCGGGAATGCCCTTGACCGTGTCTCCTGCATTTCCCGCAACACATCCCTCAGACCCCGCCCCCGCAATAACCGCCAAAACAGAATCCCCCTCGTCCTCACATACCACCCCACCAACTTCCGGATACAACGCATCATCAACCGACACTTCCGCCATCTACAATCCGACCCCACCACCCAAGACACTCTCTCTCCGTGACTCCCTTGTCCACTCCACACTCCCCTCCAACCCCACCATACCCGGCACCTTCCCCTGCAACCGCAGGAAGTGCTACACTTGCCCCCACAACTCCTCCCTCACCCCAATCCCAGGCCCCAAGATGACTTTCCATATTAAGCAGATGTTCACATGCACATCTGCCAATGTAGCATACTGCATCCACTGTAGACGGTGTGGCTTCCTCGACATTGGGGAAACCAAGCGGAGGCTTGGGGACCGCTTTGTAGAACGCCTCCGCTCGGTTTGCAATAAACAATTGCACCTCCCAGTCGTGAACCATTTTAACTCCCCTCCCATTCATCAGACGACATGACCATCATGGGCCTCCTGCAGTGCCACGATGATGCCACCCGAAGGTTGCAGGAACAGCAACTCATATTCTGCTTGGGAACCCTGCAGCCCAATGGTATCAATGTGGACTTCACAAGCTTCAAAATCTTCCCCTCCTCCTACTGCATCCCAAAACCAGCCCAACTTGTCCCCTCCCCCCACTGCATCACAAAACCAGCCCAGCTCGTCCCAGCCTCCCTAACCTGTTCTTCTGCTCACCTGTCCCCTCCTCCCACCTCAAGCCACACCTCCATTTCCCACCTACCAACCTCATCCCGCCTCCTTGACCTGTCCGTCCTCCCCGGACTGACCTATCCCCTCCCTACCTATATTCTCCTCTCCACCCATCTTCTCCTCTATCCATCTCTGGTCCATCTCCCCCTCTCTCCCTATTTATTTCAGAACCCTCTTCCCATCCCCCTTTTCTGATGAAGGGTCTAGGCACGAAACGTCAGCTTTTCTGCTGCTGAGATGCTGCTTGGGCTGCTGTGTTCATCCAGCTTCACACTTTGTTATCTTGGATTCTCCAGCATCTGAAGTTCACATTATCTCTAAATTATGAATCTACCCTAGTGAAGTTTGATTTCATGCAACAACGTAAACAGGGAAGTAAACCTCCAAATATCTTTAAACACTCAGAAGCCATGAGCTCTAAGACCCACCTCCAACCTGTGCTGTTTTGCAATTGTTTAAGCTTCCAAAGAATGTCGTGTGACGTCAGCCTAATTCCTTCTTAAAGCTATTTATATTATTTCTTTCAGTGGAGCTTACCCACAACCCTATTTTACACGTCTACTGCTTTAAGAGGAGACGTGTCTATTCTTCCTCTGATGCTGTCTGGCCAACTGTGCTTTACTAGCCTCACACTTATGGAGTGTGTCTATTCATTGTTGTTACTTCTTTTACCCCATTTTGAGGCTTTGATGAGAAATGAAACATTTGTGTGGAATAGCTAAACTGTCCCTAGAAGGGCCATGATGCAAGTGTCTCCAAATCTCTATTTTGTCGTGAAGTTATTATTCATAAACCTGTGACGTGCTACTTAGTTTGTTTAGTGGCAGTGTTCCATTTTATCCAAAAGATTTCACCATCTGAAACAATACCACAAACTTGTACAATACTGTTAACGACTCATGCAACATTAACACTCATTATCATGCGGTTAGTGTAATCCTGCGCATTTTATTATTCCCATGCACTAATCGTTTCAACATTAAAGCACAATCAAATTCTTTAAGCCCTTGATAGTTTCATCCGAAACAAAAGGAACTTCTTCGCGACACAATCACAAGCTCATTATTTTACCATGAACAGTTTATCCCATCCACACCTTGCCTTCCCCATCTCTCCAAAATTCAAATCCTCTGAACTACTGAAAAGAAAAAACATTCCACATTTCTAGCATCTTTCAGAAACTCCAAAACTAATGAAAAGGTGAGGACACACAATATTGTCACCTCATTGTTATTACAAGATGCAGGTCTTGAAGTTTTCCCTTGCCTGACTTTAGTTAGAACTAGAAAAAAAACTGTTAGTGATTAGTTAGAAAGGGCACTGATGAGACCACAACTTGAACACTGTGTAGAGGACTAAGATTATACATGGATGACTGTAAGTGTGTAGAAGGAAATTCAGGGGAGGTTCACTAGAATGTTATCGCTATCCAATTGGGTGTCAAAGTGTGGAGCTGGATGAACACAGCAGTCCAAGCAGCATCAGAGGAGCACAAAAGCTGACGTTTCGGGCCTAGACCCTTCATCAGAAAGGGGGGATTGGGAGAGGGTTCTGAAATAAATGGGGGGAGAGGGGGGAGGTGGATCGAAGAGGGATAGAGGAGAAGATAGGTGGAGAGGAGACAGACAAGTTAAAGTGGCGGGGATGGAGTCTGTAGAGGTGAGTCTAAGTGGAGATGGTCTAGGTCAGTCAGGGAGGACGGACAGATCAACAGGGCGGGATGAGGTCAGTAGCTAGGAAATGGAGGTGCGGCTTGAGGTGGGAGGAGGGGCTAGACGACAGGAAGAACAGGTTAGGGAGGCAGGGATGAGCTGGGCTGGTTTTGGGATGCAGTGGGGGGGGGGGGGGGGAGGATTTTGAAGCTTGTGAAATCCATATTGATACCATTGGGCTGCAGGGTTTCCAAGCGGAATATGAGTTGCTGTTCCTGCAACCCTCAGGTGGCATCGTTGTGGCATTGCAAGAAGCCCAGGATGGGCATGTCGTCTAGGGAATGGGAGGGGGGAGTTGAAATGGTTTGCGACTGGGAGTTGCAGGTGGAAATTGCGAACCGAGCATGAGTGTTCTGCAAAGCGGTCCCCAAGCCTCCGCTCGGTTTCCTCAATGTAGAGGAAGCCAAAACAGGTGCAGCGGATGCAGTATACCACATTGGCAGATGTGCAGGTGAACATCTGCTTGATGTGGAAAGTCATTTTGAGGCCTGGGATGGGGAGGGGGGTGAGGGAGGAGGTGTGGGGGGCAAGTGTAGCTTCCCCTGCAATCGCAGGAAATGGTGCCGGGTGTGGTAGGGTTGGAGGCGAGTGCAGAGCGGACAAGAGAGTCAAGGAGAGAGTGGTCCCTCCGGAAAGCAGACAAAAGGGTTTGGATGGAAAAATGTCTTGGGTAGTGGGGTCGGATCGTAGATGGCGCAAGTGTCGGAGGCTGATGCGTTGTATCCGGAGGTTGGTGGGGTGGTATGTGAGGACGAGGAGGATTCTGTTTTGGCGGTTATTGCGGGGATGGGGTGTGAGGGATGAGTTGCACGAAATGCGGGAGACACGGTCGAAGGTGTTCTCGATCACTGCGGGGGGGGGGGGGGGGGGGGGGGGGTGAAGATGTTGTGGTCCTTGAAGAACGAGGACCTCTGAGATGAACAGGAGTGGAATGCCTTATCCTGGGGGCAGATGCAGCGGAGTCGAAGGAATTGGGAATAGGAGATGGAATTTTTGCAGGAAGATGGGTAGGGGGGCGAGGTGCATTCTAGGTAACTGTGGGAGTCGGTGGGCTTGAAATGGATATCGGTTTCTAGGTGGTTTCCTGAGATGGAGACAGAGGGGTCCAGGAAGGTGAGGAATGTGTTGGAGATGGTCCAGGTGAACTCGAGGTTGGGGTGGAAGGTGTTGGTGAAGTGGATGAACTGTTCGAGCTCCTCTTGGGAGCACTAGGCAGCGCCGATACAGTCATCAATATACAGCACCTCTTCCTCTGTTACATTCGGCGCCACCTCGTGCTCCCAAGAGGAGCTCGAACAGTTCATCCACTGCACCAACATCTTCCAATCTTCCACCCCAACCTCCAGTTCACCTGGACCATCTCCAACACATTCCTCACCTTCCTGGGCCCCTCGGTCTCCATCTCAGGCAACCACCTAGAAACCGATATCCATTTCAAGCCCACCGACTCCCACAGCGACCTAGAATGCACCTCCCCCCCACCCATCTTCCTGCAAAAATTCCATCTCCTATTCCCAATTCCTTCAACTCTGCCGCATCTGCTCCCAGGATAAGGCATTTACTCCCATTCATCTGAGGTCCTCGTTCTTCAAGGACCACAACATCTCCACCCACCCCGGCAGTGATCGGGAACGCCTTCGATCGTGTCTCCCGCATTTCCTGCAACTCATCCCTCACACCCCGTCCCCGCAATAACCGCCAAAACAGAATCCCGCTCATCCTCACATACCACCCCACCAACCTCCGGATCCAACGCATCATCCTCCGACACTTCCGCCATCTACAATCCGACACCACTACCCAAGACATTTTTCCATCCCCACCCTTGTCGGCTTTCCGGAGAGACCACTCTCTCTTTGACTCTCTTGTCCGCTCCACACCCGGCACTTTCCCCTGCAACTGCAGGAAGTGCTACACTTGCCCCCCACACCTCCTCCCCCATCCCAGGCCTCAAGGTGACTTTCCGCATTAAGCAGATGTTCACCTGCACATCTGCCAATGTGGTATACTGCATCCGATGTACCTGTTGTGACTTCCTCTACATTAGGGAAACCAAACGGAGGCTTGGGGACCGCTTTGCAGAACACCTACACTCGGTTCGCAATTAACAACTACTCCTCCCAGTTGCAAACCATTTCAACTCCCCCTCCAATTCCTTAGACGACATGTCTATCATGGGCCTCCTGCAGTGCCACAATGAGGCCACCCAAGGGTTGCAGGAACAGCAATTCATATTCCGCTTGGGAACCCTGCAGCCCAATGGTATCAATATGGATTTCACAAGCTTCAAAATCTCCCTTCCCCCTACTGCATCCCAAAACCAGCCCAGCTCATTCCGGCCTCCCTAATCTGTTCTTCTTCTCAACTATCCCCTCCTCCCACCTCAAGCTGCACCTCCATTTCCTAACCTCCTCCCGCCTCCTTGATCTGTCTGTCCTCTCCGGGCTGACCTAGCCCCTCCCTACCCCCCCACCTACACTCACCTCTACAGGCTCCATCCCCGCCCCTTTAACGTGTCTGTCCCCTCTTCACCTTCAATCCACCTCCTCCTCTCTCCCTATGTATTTCAGAGCCCTCTCCCCATCCCCCCTTTCTGATGAAGGGTCTAGGTCCGGTACGTCATCTTACATGCTCCTCTGATGCTGTTTGGCCTGCTGCGCTCATCCAGCTCCATACTTTATCTCAGATTCTCCAGCATATGCAGTTCCCACTATCTCCTCGACCTGATTGGAGAGGTTGCTTTATGAGGAAAGGAATGATGCAACAGGCTTGAGGCACCTAATAGCTTACTTCTGCTCTTAATTCACATCCTCATAGTTCCATGACTCTATGACATGCCACAATTTCCACACACAAATAATTAGCATTGCTTTTTTATAGCCATCAACAAAACAAGCTGAATTATGAAACCAAGCAAATGATTTCAGCAATGCGTTTATTTTCTGAAAACTGAGCATTAACACTAGATTGCTTACTTAAGACAGTTACTAAAATTTACAGAACTTTTAAGAGATATAACCAGGTTATTACCTTACTCCTCTCACACATACAGACAACACAAAGACATCCAATTGACAGCAGACCCTTCTTGATATATAATTACATTTAATCTTAACAAAATTATTTGAGGGAAACTTAAACAGATAGTATTTAAGATGTACACTCAACATGCTCTGGCTTCACAATTTAAAACAATTCTGTTAAAGCTCAGTCTAAGTCAAACAGTGGAATGAGGATGCAGCTCAAATACAGTCAAATGAATCAGATTAGAAGATATATGAATCTGGAACATCTAGATGCTGAAATGTTTCAACTTTCGGGTCTTTCACAATGGGATCGAGTGTGAGTTGAACCAAAAAGATTTCCTCATCCATACATTGTTAAAATAAAATCTAATGTTTAGTTTTTTTAAAAGTAACAGTAACTGTATATATCAATTGACTGCATATTATCCTTTCAGGAAAGTTTTATGCTGTAAACACAATCACTTGCTGATAGCAGAAATGTTTTATTGAACTTTATCTGAACAACATTAAGTTCCATAAAACAAAATCTCCAAGTAAAACTCTTAAAACACCCTCAGTTTTCCTGCTGACATTCAGCATGGATCAACTGTACACTGGGACCTAGCTTTAATATGGTCCACCAGTTATTATTTAAACTATGTGAACCACGGCCTGAGACTGCGTCATTTCACAGCTGAATCTTTTGCAGTGTTTAACATACAAGCTTGATGCAGTACTGCAGTCATATCCTGATAGTTTCAGGGCAAGATACTCCAGAAGCGAATAAAGTACGTGCTATGTAAGAATCAAACAAATAATTTTCTTTTTCTGAAGAAGGATCTAGGCCCAAAACATCAGCCTTCCTGGTCCTCTGATGCTGCTTGGCCTGCTGTGTTCATCCAGCTCTACACCTTGTTATCTCAGATTCTCCAGCATCTGCTGTTCCTACTATCTCTGAATAAACCTCTATTTTGCACAGAGAGAGAGAGAGAGAGAGAGTCGCTGCATTCACAAAATAAAAGTCAAGCTTTTGTTATAGTAGCCTGTATTAGAACAGTAACATTGATTGTATAATGCCTTTAACAAAACGGACATGCTTCACAGGAGCATTTAAAAAAAACCAAAGTATGACACTGCCACATAAGGAAAACTTAAGTAAAATGACCACCAAACTTCCTTCTGACCAAACCTAAAGCCCTAAAAAGGTGAAAAATTAGGTTGCAAAGTTAGAACGATGCAGGGAGGGGAATTCTGGAGCTTAGGATCTAGCCAAAGAAAGGTAAGGTCACCAACTGTGGAGCAATCATTACTGGAAATGCACATGAACCTAGAATTAGAGGAGCTAGATACTTCAGAGGGTAATGGGTTGGCAAAGATAGTTATAATAGGGTCCTAGTCTACATATAATTTACACCAACAAACTTAAAGAGTTTGGAAACGAACAAGAAAAGCAGCCAACATGGGGGAAAAAAAACTTACCCAAGACAAAAATAGCTCTGCAAAGACTTAGAAGAAAATTGGATAGACGCTTGGGGGCTATAGGAAAAGGCATGGAACAGATCTACTTACCGTGAGTCATGGCCTCAATGTGTTGAATGATTTCGTGTACCATTCCATATGACTTTAACATGGTTGAAGAACAACAACACCCCAATTGAAATCGTGCTTCGTCAGCATTTTTTGAGTTGTCAATTTCTAACCAATCTAGAAGGGCTTTATTTCCGTTTGAACAAAGAAATGCCCAACATTTCATGTCAAGACGAAATACACTAGGAAACGCATGTCTAGTCTAACCTGGCTCAAAACTATATTAGGGAAAATTAAAATGAACACTGTGAATATTGCAACAATGAATTGTGCTAATTCTGAAACGACCAAAGTTTTTTTTCAACCAAAATACCTGTTAAAACATCAGCTCAAAAAAACAGCAAGATCTAAATAACTACACTTTCCTACACAATACTGCAGACAGAAGTTTAGAGGCATTAACAGGTGCGATATTTAAAAAGCGTTTCAATTGACTGCCACCACATATCTCAGGGCAAACATTGCCAATCTATGGACAATGTGATGGCTGAACAACAGCATTCCTGGCGAGTTTTGTAAATAAAAGAACGATCAGGAAACCTACGCCCAAGTGTCACACAGAGGAAATCTCTCCCTTCCTATCTAAACCACACAATTAAAGCAACAAAATGTGACACCCTCAGACTCCATCACCTCCCTTCCAAGGGGAGGATAAGAGGGAAATCTCCGTTCACCGTTAATCTTCGCTCAAGATAACAAGCGAACCGAAAGCGCTGACCACCGTGTCAACATACTCTTAAGGTTGAGGGGGGGGGGGCCTGGAGGAGATAGACGGGATCCTCCAGCCACCTACGACCAGATTTACCTTCTTCACATGTTCCAGAAGGATCCCTTCTCGAAACTACTCCAACGGACGATCACCCACCAGCCGCAATACCTCCCCATTTCGGTAATTGTGCCTCCGCGCCGCCAGCCTCCTCACCACAACAAACTATCTCCGTCCGCACGAACCAGCGCACTCACTTCCACCCCCCTCCCACTCACGCCCTCCCCAGGATTCCTCCGCCGCACTACTTTAAATTCCCATATTTTTGGTTCGCACTTTGACCGTTCACACATATTGAGAGGGAGCGGGTGTGGTCCGGAGTAATGCTGTTTGCGATTGGCTTGACAAACATTTTACTTACAAATGTTTAACGCGTGTTTTTCTCTCCCTCCCTCTAAGTTGATGGTGTTTAGTCCCAGCCTCCGACTTCGTGAAGTGATATTGGGAAGTGGATGTAGCTTTGAAGAATCCATTACCTCAGACAACTGAAATGTAATGGACACAGAGAATGTGTGGCATGGGACAGACAGCTGGCTTCAGGGCTGACATTGGCATTAAGATGCTTGTCAGAAACATATGTTGTTGCTACTTTGAAAGTTCGCCGCTTCTCCCATCAGCGCACACGGGTTTATGATTAAGCCCATGTGATATAGAGGCTGGAAATCTGGGGGGAAAAAAAACTCTCAAAATTCTGGAAATAATCAACTGGTCTAACCGCAGCCGGGGAGAGAGGCACACACAGACAGTTCCATGCAATGCATAAAAATGGGGCAATTGCCAAGACGTTTATTTACATACAATGACATCAGGAAATACCTTGGTGCACACAGTGTACGAAGATATCTATCCAAACATTTTTTAAACGAAATTTTAAAATGCATGTAATATTATTGGTCTGTTACTAAGGACTAAACAAAACTCCCTGTTCCAATTTTGCTTGTCCCGAAATGTGCATTGGACACAATCTTTAAAGCATCCATGTCTTCCAATGGTATACATGCAAGTTTTGATCAGTTGATCACATACTAATTTTACTGCAGCGATAATTTCTGCTGACGTGCCATGTTTATTGGAGAATGATTAACCTCTGGGACTTAAGGGTGTTAAGTTTCAAAGTGGACCATCATGGAGAGATTTACATGGAAACAGACCCTTTGGCCTAATTCATCCATGCCAACCAGACATCTTAAATGAATTTAGTCCCATTTGCCAGGATTTGGCCCATATCCCTCTAAACCTTTCCTGTTCATATACCCATCCAGATACCTTGTAATTGTACCAGCCTCCACCACTTCCTCTGACAGTTCATTCCATACACACTCCACCTTCTGCATGAAAAAGATGCCCCTGAGGTCAGTTTTAAATCTCTTCCCTCTCACCTTAAACTAATGCCGCTAGTTTTGGACTCCCCTACCCTGGAAAAATAGATCTGGACTATTCAACCTATCCATACCCCTCATGATTCTATAAACACTATAAGGTCACTCCTCAGCCTCCAGTGTTCAGGGGAAAATTGCTCCAGCCTATTCAGCCTCTCTCTACAGCTCAAACCCTCCAAACCTGGCAACATCCTTGCAAATCTTGTCTGAATCCTTTCAGGTTTAAAAAAATGTTTCCTGTAGCAGGGAAACCAGAATTGAATGCTGTATTCAAAAAGGGCCTAATAAACGTTCTGTATTTTCACAACAGGACCTCCTAGTTCCTATGCTGAATGCACTGACTAGTAAAAACAGGTGCACCAAACACCTTCTTCATTGTCCTGTCTAACTGCGACCTCATTTTCGAGGAACTATGAACTTGTACTCTAAAGTCTCTTTGTTCAGCAACACTCCCCAGGATTTTACCATTAGGTATATGAGATCTGTCCTGATTTGCCATACCAAATTGTAGCACCTTACGTCACTATCTGCCACTACTGATCAAGGTCCCATTGTACACAGAGGGAATCTTCTTCACTGTCCACTACAGCATCAATTTGGTGTAATCTGCAAACTTATCAACCATACCTTCTATATTCACATCCAAATCTTTTATCTAAATGAAAGAAAATATGTACCCAGCGCCAGTCACAGGTCTTCAGTCTGAAAGGCAACCATTCACCATCACCCTATATCTCCTACCTTCAAGTCAATTTCGTATCCAAATGGTTACTTCTCCCTAGATTCCATGTGATCTGTTAACCGTGTTAACCAGTCTACCATACAGAGTTTTGTTGAACATCTTACTGAAGTCTATATAGACACCTTCCACCACTTTGCATTCATCAATCTCTTTGTTAACTCTTCAAATAACTTAATCAAGTTAGTGAGAAATGATTTCCCACTCACAAAGTGACAATCCCTCATTAGTCCTTGCCTTTCGAAATACATGTAAATCTTGTGCCTCAGAATCCCCTCCAACAACTTGCCCACCATTGATGTCAGGCTCACCAGTCTATCATTCTCTGGCTTTTCCTGACCATCTTTCTTAAATAATGGCATCATGTGTGCCAACTTCCAGCATGACAGCATCTTACCTGTGGCTATTGATGACGGAAATATCTCAGCAAGGGGCACAGCAATCACTTCCCTAGCTTCCCACAAAGTTCTAGGGTACATCTGAACAGGTCCCAGGGATTTATCCACCTTCATGCATTTTAAGACATCCAGCACCTCCTCCTCTGTAATATGGACACTTTCAAGGTAACTCTGTTTGTTTCCCCATATTCTCAAGTTTCCATATCCTTCTCCACAGTAAACACTGATGAAAAATACACATTTGGTAATGCACCCATCTCCTGCAGTTCCACATATAGGCGGTCTTATTGATCTTGAGGGGGCTCTGTTCTCCCCCTTATAACTCTTTTGTACTTAATGTATTTGTAGAATCCCTTTGGATTCTCCTTTACCCTATTTTCCAAACCTATCCTATGTCTCCCTTTTCTCCTTTTTGCCCTCCTGATTTTCCCTTTATACTGTTCTAAGGATTTACTCATTCCCCGCTGTCTAAACCTTGAAGTGTTTCCCTCTTTTTCTTGACCTGAACCTCAATTTCTCTAGTCACCCAGCATTTCCTACACTTTACCAGCCTTGACCTTCACACTAGCAGGAATATTCTGTCTCTACACTTTCATTATCTAATTTTTGAAGGCTTCCCGCTTTCCAGTTGTCCTTTTAACTGCGAATATCACCACCAGTCAACTATTAAAAGTTCTTGCCTAATACTGTCAAAATTGACCTTCCTCCAATTTACAACTTTAACTTTTAGACTAGAGCTATCCTTTTCCATCAAGTTGACAATTTCTGCACTCAAGTCTCGAGTAGTCAAGCAGGCTAGTCAAGTGCACTGAATGTTTGGACATTGATCAGCTCGCCAACTTTCAACACTAGAAACGATTTCGCAGCTCAATTAAAGTGAAATTTGGCTTGTTGACATTTCACTTTGACTTTATTGCTCACTCCTGTTACCACTTCTGGCTTCAATAGTTTTTTTAGTTAGCGAATTTTAAGAAGATTTGTAGCTCAGATTGAGGTTCTGGATGTGAGTTTGCTTGCTGAGCTGGAAGGTTAGTTTTCGTCCCCATTCTAGGTAACATCATCAGTGAGCCTCCGACGAAGCTTCGTCGGAGGCCCACTGATGATCTTACCTAGAATGGGGACGAAAACTAACCTTCCAGCTCAGCGAGCAAACTCACATCCAGTTTTTTTAGTTGTTGAGAGAATAGTTAGTTACTAAACTGAATAACAGTGGGTCCACACTTAACATTGTCCTTTTTAGCGTTGTTTTTCTTTGACATCCTTTAGTTATCAGGACCAGAAATCCTGTTGACAATCAGAAATTAATTTTAACTGTTTACTACAGGAGCATACCTGACCCAATGGGTGCCATTTTGGCATGGTCTCTCCCTCATGAGGGCACTCCCTTCTTGCACCACTGCCTGAGGTTTTCACCAGGGAGCCCCCATCCACCAGGCCTCAGACCATACACCAGAATGTTGCCCCTGGGCTCAAATGGACACAATGAAATCTCCCCTCCAGTCCTGCAGGGCACCAGCTGCAGCCAAGTTCTGATCTCAAACCTTCCTCCCAGGCCTATAGGACCTGGCTACAATAGCTGGACAACAGAGCTCCTCCTGCTCTGGCCTGCAGGGTATGGCTACTTCGAAGCTTGGCTGCCTACCCTTTCTCTCCCCTCTTTGTACAAGATGGCAGCAGAAATGTTAGGTTCGCAACAGCAGACGATGGCCCATAATAGGTGGTTGGACAAATCAGGAGACCTGGTGAACTCAGTTGTTCAGATCCTGAGCAAAGAGGCCATCAGCCTCTGCCCCCAAGCCCAGATAAAAACCATCAGCTCCTATAAACACCAGCATCTCCTGCACACTTCCCCACTGGTCATTAATCACAGCAGAATGCAGCAACCCTGGTGACAATCGTAAAGAGGAGAGACGATGACAGTGAACCAGCTGTGTCCAACAGTGCACCAATCAGGAGAAGTGGGGAGGAAGTGAATGCTCTGCAGTCAGCTAAGAAACACAGCTCCACTAAACAGTGGCCCGAGTGGACCCCTGAGGCTTGGGCATCCAGAAAATAGGAGCTTCACAGTCTCCTAATTAGGCATAACCTGGAGTGGACACAACATGGCTAGGAACAAATGACTGCTCCAGCTGACAATAATGTGCCCAATGAACAAAGACCACTTGGTGCAAACCCTGGGTAATGTCCTCCTGGCTTCACTACAAGAGATGCTGTAAGTAAAATATTACAATTCTCTTGTATATATTTAAATTGAATTTGTTACTTTATTTACTTTTGTAGGAAGTACAGGTGGTATTGTATTTGTTTCGAGAGTACAATTATGTTTATTTTCTGCTCGGCAAGGCCCACAGATCCTAACTCCAATTTTAACACTGATTCCAATGACAGTCAATTCTTGACTTAAAGTTGTAATTGTCAGGAATGCAACCCTGACTTTACAGCAATTTCTTCATCCTAAAATTACCTTCTACACATCTGTGCTGGATATAATTGATTTTTGACAATTTTCACTATTGCATCATCCTTTCCATTTGACTGGAAATAGCATAATGCTAAGTTTCCTGATCAATTGTGAAGTGTCTGAATTGAGGACCATGAACTCCACTATCACTTATCACAATTCAAAAATGCCATGGTAATCAAAATGTTCTTTCAGGAGTTTTACAATATCTTTGGTAACTGTTGATGTTAGCAGATTTAACTCCCAGTCATCTAAATAGTAATTGACTATGATGAGATCATCAGTTCCTCTGATAGTGGCCCACTCCAAGCTTTGTCCATGGTCTGTATGAAACATCATTGACAGCTCCTTAACTTTCTTAGCTCATTACAAGCACTCCCAACACAGACTCCCAGCCTCAGACACAGTCCAGACCTGGTTGGTGTGGCAACCTCCTGGCCTGGCGGGGCAATCTCTTTTAGAAACATAAAAGAAAGGAGCAGGAGAAGACCGTTTGGCCCTTTGAGCCTGGTCTGCCATTCTTCACGATCATAGCTGATTGTCCAACTCAATGGCCTAATCCTGCTTTCTCCCCATAACTTTTGATTCCATTTGCCCCAAGTGCTATATCTAGTTGCCTCTTGAATACATTCAATGTTTTGGCATCAGCTACTTCCTGTGGTAATGAGTTCCACAGGCTCTCCACCTGTTGGGTTAAGCAATGTTCCTTCATCTTTGTTCTAAATCGTCCACCCTGATCCTCATTCTGTGACCCCTGGTTCTGGGCACACCCACCATTGGGAACATTCTCCCTGCATCTACCCTATCCAGTCCTGTTAGAATTTTATAAGTCTGTATGATATCTCCCCTTGTTCATCTGATCTCTTGCAAAAACAATCCCAACCTAGACAATCTGCCCTCATACGTCAGACCCACTGTGCCCAGAATCAGCCTGGTAAAATCTTCGCTGTGCTCCCTCAAGACCAAGAGCATTCTTCCTCGGAGAAGGAGACCAAAACTGCTCACAATATTCTAGGCGTGGCTTACCAAGGCCTTGTATTATTGCCCTTGGTCGGCATGGTGCTGTTTCGGTGGTACATGTCGGTCTTTGGCCTCAGCATCAACTTCCAGTCTCAAGGTGATTTCTTGAAGCGCAGTCCCACCATAGCTAATCACTTAGGAATGACTGTAATGTTTGAACTTCCAGCTTTATTTCTTTATTTTCTACTGAAAACTTTAAAAAGTCTGCAGTGTGTAACTTTTATTGTTATGCTATTTAACGTTTAACTTTTTTCTTTCCTTCTACATTGCTCTTAAGATTTTGTACCTAGGTACTTGCACCTAAGATGGCACCTTGTGTGGCATCATTATACACTTTTCCTGTTCGATTGTACTCAAGTACAAGTGTCAATAAAATCAAATTAAAAAATCAATCAAAAAACAAAAAGGGTCAAGGATCAAGTTTTACATAAATGTTATTCAAGGAAATTATCTTTGGCTCAGGTGTAACATAATCTAAATCAATTGCATACCATCCAGCATCATGGGGAGCATTAGAGCAGTGACAACAAACTTTATGTTGAGGGCCTATAGTCAAGTGTCCAGCAGATTGGGATAAAGGAATGCCATTTGTACTTTTTGCAATTAGGATATGCCTAAGGAATCAACTAAATTCATTCAGTTTTAATTAGTTTTTGGGCATGAGGTAAGAGGACCTTAATTAAGGCAAAGTTGGAAAATCAGCCATCAGAGATTATGTTATTCGACTACGTGTCAAATTTTAAGGAGAGATTAAACAGAGTGGGCGAGTTGGCTAGACAGTATTTATAAGTAGCATGTGATGAAAAAGGAAGCAGACAGAAATCAAAAATTTCCAGTTTCACTCATGGGAATAAAATGTTAGCATTATTAACAGTGGTAGATAAACCTTTACAGTCAGGTTTTAGTGGGTCTTATCAAATCGAAAGGAAATTGAGTAAAGTGAATTATTTGACACGAACACCAGATAAAAAGAAAATTCACAAACTGTGTCATGTGAATATGTTCAAATAGTATTTTAATAGGGAAAGAAAACAAAAGGAGAATGTGTTACTTGTTACAGCAACTCAAAGTGAAGGAACAAATCTAGATGATTCTGAAGTTGACATTCCTCAAAATAAATTGGACAATGAGGAAGTTCTCAAATTGCAATAAATTATTGAAAATTGGAATAGATGAATTGGAAAAACCATCCAGAGGAAAATCAAAATGACCTGAGTTATTACAATCACATGGAGACATATGTAGGAATAAGCTGGAAAGAACTAAAATGATGATGCATGTTGTAGATATAGGAAATGCTACTACACATAAGCAACATCCCATTCAGAGGAGATCAGGGAGGAAATAACAGATGTTTTGAGGGTTATTTTCCAAGCTTTGCTAGACACAGGTGAGGTGGCAGAGGACTAGAGGAATGCAAGTGTGATTCTATTGTTTAAAAAGGGTACAAAGGAAATGAGAAACAATTATAGGCCAGTTCGACTTACTTTGGTGATAGATAAATTATTAGCATCAATCTTGAGAGACTAGATAAACTGTCAATTAGAAAGGCATGGACTAGTCAGGGATAGTCAGCATGGCTTTGATAAGGGAAGGTCATGCCTTACAAATTTGATTGAAATCTTTGAAGAATTGACTAGGGGGATCAACAAGGGTACAGCAGTGAATATTTTCTACATGGATTTTAATAAGGCATTTGACAAGGTCCTGCATGACAGACTGATTAAAATGTAAAAGTCCATGGTATACAGGGTAACGTGTCAAATTGGTCAAAGGTTGGCTTTTGAGCAGGAAACAAAGGGTAATGGTGAATGGCTGCCCTTGCAAATGGACAGCTTTCAGCTGGTTATCCGCAGGGCTTGGTGTTGGGACTCCAGCTGTTTGTTTTGTACATTAATAATTTTGACTTGAATGTAGGGGGCACAGTTGGGAAACATGCAGATGACACAAAAGTTGACTGTATAGTGGATAGTATAGAGGATATCTGTAAGCTCCAAAATGATATAGATGGGTTAGTGGAGTGGGCTGGATAGTGGCAGATGGAGCTGAACTCTGACAAGTGTGAGGTTATGCATTTAGGGAGGTCAAACAGTAACATGGAACATGCAATAAACAAAACTATTATTGAGAGAATAGATGAAGTGAGAGATCTGGACGTGTACAGGTCTGTAAAGGTAGCAGTACAGGTAGATAAGATTGTAAAGTAGACATATGGATGCTCTGCTTTATTGCAGAGGCATAGAATACAAAAGTGAGGATGTAATGAAGAAAGCGTGTAAGACACTGGTGAGTCCGCGATTGGCGTATTGTGGGCAATTCCAGTCACTGCATTACAGGAAGGGCATAAATACCCTGGAGATAGTGCAGATAATTAATAGAATAATGCCAAGACTGAAAACTTCTAGCTATGAAGAGAGATTGCGGTTGTTTTCCAGGAATAAAGAAGGCTGAGAAGGGTGACACAAATGACACATACAAAATTGAGGGTTAAAGATAAAGTAGATAGGAAGAACATGTTTCCCTTGGCAGAGAATTCAACAACAGGTGTCATAGATTTAAGCTAAATGCAGAAGGATTAGAGGGGACATGTGGAATTATTTTAGTGCAGAGGGTGGTGCTTATCTGGAATTTTCTATTTGGAACCCTAAACTCTTTTAAAAAGGACTTGGATCTGCACCTTGTGCTGTAAGTTGCAGGGCTATGGGTCATATGCAGGAAGATGGGATTAGAAAGCCGGTGGGTGAGCATGGGTAAGATGGGTTGAGTGATACTCTTCTGTGCTGTATCAGTTCTTGTTGTTCTATGCTATTCTCAATGTGACAATATGACTTAGTTTAAGACCTGTGTAGTGGTCACTGTTCTCATGGACTGATACATCTGCAGTAAGTAGGTTTGTGAGGATGAGGGTAAAAGACTCAAATTCAACATTTACCACCATCATTCTTACACAAAGTCATTTTCCAAATGACAGTTTTGGAGAAACGCGCAATGCAAAAATGAGTGGCATGAGATAAGTTTACATGTGTTTTGGCACAGTCAACACACCCAAAAAAGAATCAAAACTTAAAATGCCAAAAACTAATGCTTGAGCAATTCCTTTATCATTTATTTTCCATCCATTTTATTCATTCCTTAAGTTTTTACAAGAAGACCATCTCACATTCACCAGCAATACTGACGATGGAAGTTTGGGTGGGGAAAGGTTAATGTGCAATCATCTGTACAGGATCTTTCACAGACCTATGCAAATGAGAGTTAACCATTTGAGCATGAAACCATTATGCACATTGAAACTTCCAATGCGTGAAGGATACATTACTGCAGGTAATGAAGGGTAAGCAGACTCACATTATGCTACTTGTCCAGTCATGGGTGACGAAGGTTGTACCACTCCATGTATAGTTGGTTGCAGGCAGCCTTTCAGCCAAGACTGGAGAAGCCTGATTTGGCCCAAAGTTGTCAATGGCTGTCAATATGGCAAATGTAAAGCACATGTTTCCTTCCTGCCTTTTCTTCAGAGAACAGTAATTCTGAGCCAGATGTGAGAAACATTGAATCTGGCAACAATTTTTGTATTGATTAGACTAAGAAAATTAATGAGGAGGAGGAGGAGGAAAAGGGCAGATCAGTGACAACATCATCAGAGATATAAGGCCCAGGGAGCTGCAGCTTACTTTGCATGACTAAAGAATACATTACCTATGTCTGCAGTCTCTGGGGAAACTTTACATCTATGGGGCTGAGAATCGCAGCAAATGGGAATTCCTGATCATTGACTCCTTTCAAACTTCAACTGGGACTTGTGTAGCATCTCTCAAATGGCAGCCCACAAAAACTTTTGTAAGGAAAGCAGTAGAGCTTGTCCAACTTACCATGAACCTAGAGTGTCAAGGGGCGTGAGCCATTGGATTTGCAGTCATTGCTGAGTCTCATCAGGGACAAAGGATCATTGACTTCATATGTGACACTCAGAGCTCCATGACATTACCCAGCTAGAATTGTGAATAGGAAGCAATTTCACTCCCTCAATGTCCAACTTGATTATAACTAAAACAACATTCTTGCAGGTGTACACCTACTATCCAATGCTTACATTCTACACAACTCCCAGATTCCAAGAATGATTGCCCACCACACTCCACATCATCGTGGGTGCTCAGAAGGTACTAATAACCTCACTGTGCAACCCTCAGACTGACGCCAAACAGTGCTAAGTGTAGTACAAGTATCCACAAGGGTAATTACTGAACACACAGCAGGCTTCTGAAAATGCACTTTCTTTGACTGGACCAATCCAGAACATGCCAAACTCCAGGAGAGTTATTGTTTGTTGAGTCCTGTACAACCTAATTCAATGACAATGTAAGAACTTAGAAAAGGGAGTAGAATGGACCAGCTGCAGGTGAGGCAAAAGGAAAGCACAATGGAGATAGTAATGGAGCAAACACTGAAATTGAGGAAGCCAGGGAAATTGAGGATAAGGCAGACAGGCCAGAGAGGACTTGATAGCAGCTACACAATGAACTGTATGAGCACTGGAATTCAAGCCGAAGTCATTGTCACTCACATAATGTAAAAGCAAAATACTGTGGATGCATAACATTTGAAATAAAAGGAAGAAGGAAAAACATACTTGACTTCATCATCATAAGTATGGCTGCTTTAGATGCAGCTGACTCTGTTACAAAGGATGTTATAAATAAACATTTGATTAATAATTATCTGAGTGAGCCATGAATTTGAAAGAAATTATGCTTGATGAACCCTGCTGGAGTCTTTTGAAGATGTGACTGATAAAATTGATAAAGGGGCACCAATGGATACAGTATACGTAGATTTTCAAAAAGATTTTAATAAAGTCCTCCACAAGAGGCTGATTAGAAAAATTAAAACATATCAGATAGGAGGTAATGTACTGGCATGGATTAATGATTGGCTAACAAACAGAAAACAGAGTGTAGGAATAAATGGGTCATTCTTACACTGATAGGCTGTGACAAGTGGGTGCCACAAGGATCAGTACTTGGACCTAGCTGTTCACAACGTATGTCAATAATTTGGAAATGGGGACAAAATACCTAGTGGCATTAATGCTTGACTATTAATCTGGAAATTCAATTAATATTCTGGGTACTCGGGTTCGAATCCTGCCCTAGCAGGAATTTGGAAGCAAGGACCGATTGAAATATTTCCAAATTTGCAGATGATACAAAGTGGAACTGTATGCTGTGAAGAATATGTAAAGCAGTTTCAGGAGGTTTTGGATAGGCTTACTGAATGGACAAGAATGTGGCAGATGGAATATAATGTGAGATCATCCATTTTGGAAGGAGGAATGGATGTGTAGAGTATTTTTTAGATAAGAGTTTGGGAAGTGTAGCTGTACAGATGAGTGTAGGTGCCCTTGTCAATAAGCGACTGAGTCTAACATGCAAGTACAGCAAGTTAATAAGAAGATGAATGGAATATTAGCTTTTTACTGCAAAAGGATTTTGAGTACACAATTACTGAATTCTTGCTTCAATTCTGGAGGAGCTGGGTTAGGCCACACCTGGGGTACTGTGTGCTGTTTTGGTCTCCTTATCACAAGAAATGTATTATTGCCATTGATGGGGTACAAAAAATGTTCACAGTTCGCAGAATGGCAGGACTGCTCTTTAAAGACCCCTTTCTGGTACAAGATGGTGGTGGGGCCCATCCTCTCCCATCTGCTTCCTTTCTTTGTTTTATTTTTGCTTCTGCTCTATTCTTTTGCTTTATTTTACTTTTCTTCTGGTCTTTTGTTTTCTTCTTTTCTGTGGTGGCCTGGTCGGTAGTACCAGCATGGAAACAACAGCAGGCCACATATGGAGTGCCAGAAGTGGCTTCTCCCAGCGAAAGGACACGACAGTGAGGACATTCCCCCAGCAATAGGAGGCCAGTGGCGGTGAGTACATTCGCCTGCCACTCAGGGCCTGTGGTAGCAGCAGCGAGGTCTTTCTCCCAATGTTCGGAGCCGGTGGCAGCACCTGCGAGGTTGTTCTCCCAGTGTTTGAGGCCAGTGGCAGCAGCAGCCACAGCAATGCTCCTACAGAGATTGGGGATGGTGGCACCAGCAGCAGAGGAATCTTCAAGATAGTGGTAGTGGCAAGGTGACATCTGTCACCGAAGGTGGACTCATGACCCAGTGGTGGACTGGTCTTGCAGTGGAGCCAGACAATCTTGGTCGAGGGGCGAGTGTGGGTTCAGTGATGTCAGCAAGGTGGGCCTAGTGGCAAAGAGATGGCAAATAAAGTGTGGCAATCCTACATTGGTGGGTCTAGCGCAGGCAGCAGAGATCTCCCTTGAGGCTAGGTGCCCGCATGAACTGGAATTAAGGGTCTAATTTGATGACTGAGAATCCATTGTTGATTGTTGGGAAAAACGCATCTGGTTCACTAATGTCATTTAGGGAAGGAAACTGCTGTCCTTAACTGGTCTGGCCTACACGTGACTTCAGACCCACAGTAATGTGGTTGACTCTTAACTCCCCTCTGGGCAACTAGAGATGGGCAATTAATGCTGCCGAGTCAGCGATGCCCTCATGCCATGAATGACTAAAGAAAAAAAAATTTCTTTACTTTTCTCATCTTTTTTGTTTCTTAAGAATTTGATCTTAAGTCTCTGTATGTAGGTACATCTGTACCTCTTAAAGATCATGCTGTAATGCAGCGACTAAACTTTTCACTGTACTCATTTGTGCATGGTGACAATAAAGCTGATTCAAACTGGATATTCCCTGGAACATGGAACTGGATCTAACTGAAACTTACAAAATACTTAAAGGGATAGACAGGGGTAGATGGAGGTAAGATGTTTCCCCTGGCTGGGGAGTCTAGAAATAATAAGGCTGATGCCACCTAAGTCAAACATGTAGAAAACCTTTTTTTACTTAGAAGGATGTTAACCTTGAAATTTGCTACTATAGAAGATTGTGAAGCTCAATCTTGGAGTCTATTTAAGGTAGAGATCATAGATTTCCGATTACCAACTGTGTACAAGGCTGGGGATAAGGTGGTTAAAAAGAATTGAAGCTTTCATTCGGTTATGATCAAATTGAATAATGGAGTAGGCTCGACGGACTGAATAATCTGTTCCTGTTCCTATCTCCATGACAGTATCCCAGCCCTTATGGTGACAAAGTCCTGTTTCATATTGAGCATATCCCTCCAACGTATTGTATGGTACTATCACTATGCTTGGTGGAATAGGCTTCAAACAGATCTAACAACTCAAAACTGGGTATCCATGAGATGCTGTGGGCAGTAGCAGATTTGTACTCAACACTATCTGCATCATCATGCCTGGCATATCTCATTCCTATCAGTACAGTGAGTACCATCTAAAAGATACACTGCAAAAATTCATCAAGACAGCAACTTCCAAACCCAAGGCCCTACCATGGAGCAGGACAGCAGCAGATAAATGGGAACACCATCACCTGAAAGTTCCCCTCTTAACCACTCATGAGTCTGACTTGGGAATACATTGATTGATGAATTTATTGTCACATGTTCCTAAGTATAGTGAAAAGTTTTGTTTACAAGCAGTACAGACAGAGCATAGTAATCAAGGACATACAGATCCTAGGGTGAAAAAAACACTTGGACAGAGGCGTACAGGTTACATCATACAGGTCATGTGCTATGCAAGATCAACATTATTTGAAGTTACAGAGTCTATTCATCAGTCTAATAACAGCAGGGAAGAAGCCGTTCTTGAACCTGCTGGTGCATGTGTTCAAGCTTCTGTATCTTCTGCCTGATGGTAGGGGTTGCAGGAGAGCATTGCTGGTGTGTGATGGGTCTTTGTTGGTTGGCAATCCTTCAGTGTCACTGGGTCAAAATCCTGGATCTACCTCTCCAACAGCATTCTGGGGATACCTATTCCAAATGGATTGCAGCAGTTCAAAAAGGCAGCTCACCACCACCCTCTCATGAGAAACTAGTGATAGGCAATAAATCCTGGCCCAGCCAACGATGCCCACACTGAGTCGATGAATTAATAAAAAAGCCTTTCTGCTGCTCTCACAGGTATGCTTGTTTTAACACAAAGATATTTTGTTTTTCTGCTTGTCATACATTGCACAATTCTTTGCAACCTTTGCACCAATAAATCCCTATTCAGTTTGATTATCAGAGCATCGGGCTAGAGCTCTGTAGGCTTACATGGAGGCTATGCTTGTAAGCTTGATCGCAAGGAACATTCATTATTACAGTCATAAAAGAGCCACACTCTTCTGATTGACTTATGCAACACAATCATGACCCAAACCGTTTGCTCCTCTCAGATAAGGCCATAACAGCATCAGTGCTCTTTGCAACATTGACCTTAAGTGCATGTAAACATCTAAAGTGATTATCAGCTCTCAACATTTTCAAGAAGGGAATGCAAAAAGAGGCATAACAAAATAACATGGGAACAAAGGATTTTGTAAAGTTATAATACATTTGTTTGATGTCAAGACTTTTAAAAAAATCGCATGTTTTCCTCCAAAGTAAAAACAATCCTTAATTATTTGCCAACTTGTTGAATGACGCATCCCTCTGCTGCCACAGCTGGATTGGTGGAGGCCTGCTGACTGCTTCTCTGCCTTCTACACATGACATTGCCACTCATACTCTGGTGCCTCTGGCCTAGAGGGCCCCAGCCTGCTGGGGTTCTTGCACAGGGGCAGAGTCTTTGAATTGAGCAGATGAAAATGTTTGGATTCCTGGTAGACTGAATTGATGCAGCTGGTCATTGCTGCAGTATCCTGAGTAATTTCTGGTGCCCATTAGTTACTCCTCATACCTGTTAATGTGCAGTAGTATTTCACAGAATCCCAAAGCATAGAAAGAGGCCATTTGGCCCATTAAGTCTGCACCAACCCTCTGAAGAGTACCCCATCCTATCCCCATAACTCCACATTTGCTATGGCTAATCCACATAACTTGCACATCCTTGGACACTACAGGACAATTTCGCATGGCCCCCCCAAACTACACATATCTGGACAGTTGGTGGAAACCCACGCAGACGCTCAATGTACCTCCTTTATCACTTGGGTGGGGGAGGATGATGATGATGATGATGTATTTATTGCTTCCAGGTATGAGAAATTTCAGCTATGAGGACTGATTAAAGAAGTGGGAGAAAGCGGAGTTAACTCTTCATCAGAAGTGTGCAGCTGAATATGTTCTGAAAATGAATCATGGGACTCACAATGTTAACTCTGCCTTGTTCCCACAGGTGCTGCCGTTTCTGCTGAGTTTTGTCAGTGACATCTGTTTTTGATTCAGATCTCCAGTATCAGCAGTTCTTCGTTTTACTTTGTCAAAGGAGTTAGGATTGTTCTCCTGGAAAGAAGCAAGCTGAGAGATGTTCTGATTGAAGTTATCAAAATCATGAGTAGGCTGGGCAGAGTAGATGGAATGAAACTATTTTTACCTAAAAAAGAAACTAGAATTAGAGTTTATAGATTTAAAGTGATGTGGAGGCAGGTTCAATTAAGATATTCAAGAGGGCAGTGGGAAGTTCTTTCGATATTAATAGCGTGCAGGGATGTGGAGAAAAGGCAGGATATTGGGACTAGTTAATAGATCCAGTGCCAGCATAATGGCCTCCTTACACACTGTAATAATTCTGTGATTCTGAGATGATGGATCCTGCTAGATTGCTCCTTGAGTAGACTGTCAAAATAATTTGCCAGAATGCTGCAGTATCAGATTTTTTAAAAACAGGAACCAAAACCTTAGGTTAGCTGGTGGTAAGAAAAGCTCTCTCTGACAGTTCCTTCTTGCAGGCTCAGAGTTTAACCTCCACTGTGTGATGCCCTCAAGATGGGCAAAGTGGGAAAGAGATCGATGTCCACCTCCTTTAAGAACGTAGTTTTGCAAAAGAAAGTCTGGAAAGAGGTGCAATGAGTTTGTTGAAGTTCATTCCAGATAATTCTTTAATGCAGGACTGTGTACTCCAAGGATGTAATTACGATGAGTAACTTATTAAAAAAAAATCTGAAACCTTGGTTATTTTCGGTAAGAATAAAGCCATAAGAATCCATAATTTAAAGTTAAAATTATTTTACTGCACAGAAGTCAAATAAAGTGAACACTGAACACTAACTTGGGAAATATCTATATTCTTAAACCCAGAATGATATAATTTGAACATACTAATTTACAAATTAGGAGTAGGAGCAGGTGATTTACCACCTTACCACTAATTAAGATAATGATTGATCTGATTACTTCACATTCCCACTTATCCCTAATATCCTTTCACCCTGGTGCTCATCAATAATCCATACATCACTGCTGAAAATTATTCAAAGACTCTGCCTCTACAACGTTTGAAGAAAAGAGTTCGAAAGACCTACAGCCCTCCGAGAGAAAAAAAACTCTCCTTTTCTCTATCTTAAATGGAAACTACATATTGTTGAACAGCAAATTCTAATTCAACCTTCCCACATTCACCTTGTCAAGACACTTCACAATCTAAAGTTTCAAACAAATTACCTCTTACTCTTCCTAACTCAAACTGATACAAGCCTAACCAGTAAAGCTTTTCTCATGAGACAATCTGTCCATTCCAGATTTTAGTTTAGTAACCCTCCTCTGAACTGCTTCCACAGTATTTATGTCTTTCCTTAAATAAGACTAATATTGCACAAAGTGCTCCAGATTTGATCTCACCAATGTTCTGTGTAACTAAAGCATAACCTCATTTCTTTTATATTCAATTCCCTTTTACTAATGATAACATCCTGTTAGCTTTCTTAATTACTTGTTATATACTTTTTTTGTGAGTTATGCACTTGGTCACCCAGATCACTCAATCTCCAAATCCTGGAATGTTCTCCTTTCACTGACCTGTGTGATTCTTTGCAATGCTGGAACATGAGCATTTTTAAAAAACCCTTTCTCCTTTGTTTGTATCCTGTCTGTTCCGATCACGTTAGACTGCACATAACCTCAGTGCAGACTGATACAACTCTTTTTTTTAAGCTACATTACTTGCTCCAAATCATAAGATTTATTAAACTTCTACATTAACATTTTTTTTCCTTTCAGACTGACTGTGAGGTAGCAGAGAGAAGATTCTGGCACTTATAGAATGCAGGAGGTTATTGGCATAACTCCACAGATGCTGATAATCTGTCACCAAGTCATCCTTTACTTACACATGAAAAGTTCTTGAAACAGATCTGGTGCCTTCAGAGCCAGCTTTAAGATTCTGACACTTCTGCTTTTATCTGTCAGCCAGGGCTCCTTGATTGGATAAGATGAGCAGCCCCAATCAGGGAACTCATATTCTATGAGGTCCAACTGGCTGACCATGTCACAATCTCTACATCCCTCCTCCTGAGTCTGAGGTCATTGATCGGTTCTCTTTCTTATGGCTCCTCCTGTTTTAGTGCCGGGTCAGCTTCCTCAGACTCTACCTCAGTTACAGGTGGTGTGTAACGCAGAGTAGCTTGTTTCTTGTGCATGGAGTATCTTGGAAGGAATTCATTCTCTTCTTCAGACAGCAAAGATATCAAGGCAGCAACATCCACCATGCCCATCTCAGATTCTAAGGTCTCTTCGATGCTTGATGGAGTGGTGGAACCCATGGGTTGCGCTAGCCTTTCCAACTGTTCCGAGGAGCCGGGCATGTCTTGCTCCCACCCTGTTTGTGAATTTGTAACTTTCATACAGTCCACAAGCTTGTTCAGGACCATCACACGGGCAGCACAGTGGCTCAGTGGTTAGCACTGCAGCCTGACAGTGCCAGGGATCCAGGTTCGATTCCAGCCTCAGGCGACTGTCTGTATGGAGTTTGCACATTCCCCCCATGTCTGCATGGGTTTCCTCTGGGTGCTCCAGTTTCCTCCCACAGTCCAAAGATGTGCAGGCTAGGTGGATTGGCCATGCTAAATTGCCTGTAGTGTTCAGGGGTGTGGGTTATAGGGGGATGGGTCTGGGTGGGATGCTCCAAGGGGCGGTGTGGACTTGTTGGGCTGAAGGGCCTGTTTCCACACTGTAGGGAATCTAACCTAATCAAACTTCATACGTGACTACACTGACCTCATACCCATGCTGGGCCATTCCCGTGATTTCCACGCCAAAATTCATCCACTGAAGTAAACTCACTCTCTCACTTAGTAGAGTCCTGTGTGCAGCATTGGTATTCCTGATGCCATTTCACCCCCTCCCCCCGACATCTGTCAAGATGAGTTTTAACCTGGTGCTGAGTCTTCTCCCCAACTCTGCTGGAGCTATCCCTGTAGTTGCATGAGGGACAGTTGGGTATCTAGTGAAGCTGTTGACTGTTACTTTAAGCTTGCCTTCAAAGTTTGGATTGCTCTTTCTGCCAGCCTATTGGATGATGGATGGTATGCAATTGTCCTTATATGTTGAATGCCATTCAGCTTGAGGAAATACTCAAATTCCCTGCTGGTAAATAATGGCCCATTATCTGTGACCAAAACTTCTGGGAGTCTGTGTATTGCAAAAGATGCATGCAGTTTCTCTATCACATCCCTGTGTATGATGAATAAACTCTATGCACATCCAGCCACTTTGAGTAGGCATCCACAATGACTAAGAACATTGAGCCCATGAAAAGACCGGTATTGCTGACTTATAACCAAGGTCAGGGTTTACCCAGCCATTCCCATGAATGAGGTGGAGCTGCTGGCAGTAATTTTTGTCCTTGTTGGCACTCAGAGCACTGTTCCATCAATGCGGCTATGTTGGCGCTCAATCCCGGCTACCAGACATAACTTCTTGACAACATCTTCATTTTCGGGAAACTCCTGGATGACCCTAGTGGAGTTCAGCCAGTATCCAGATGCGAACTTTGCTCGGGACAATCACTGTTGCTCCCTGTAATAATATGCTGTCCTCTCATGTGAACTGGTCTCTCCGGCTCCAAAAGGTTTTCAATTCTGGTTACGATGTCTCTTTGGTTTTTCCCCATCACCACCAGCTGTTTCAGTTTTGCCAGGACTAGATCCTTCTGCATCCAAATATGACATTGTCAGTGGTAACTGGGAAGTGTGTCCAGAAAATTTTAACCTGTCATGGACCCTTCCGGTGGCAGTACCACGTGGTGTATCTGCTGAAGGGAGGCAGGTCAATGCATCGGCATTCACTACTTGGTCTGCTGATGGTGTTCCAACTTGTAATTATACACATTTAGTATTAGTGCCCACTGCTGAATTCGGCCTGAAGCTATGGGTTGCACTGTCCTATCCTCTATAAGTAGGCCTAGCAGGGGTTTGTGCTCCATTATTATTGCAAAGTTACATCCATAAAGGTATTGATGAATCTTCCTGACTGCAAATATGATCGCCAAATCTTCCTTCTCTATCTGGGTGTATTTACGTTCTGCATTAGCCAAAGTCCTGGATGCATATGCTATTGGGCGTCCCTCTCTATTGGGCCACCTATGAGCTAATATCACCCTGATGCTGCACAAGGAGGCATTGCAATAGCAATACCAGATCTCACTTGGGATCACAGTGTGCTAACACCTTAGAGGATGATAGCTGTTTCTTCACTTAACCGAAAGCTTTGGCTCGGCTATGTGATTTCCAAGGCTGACCCTTTTTTAGGAGTTGATGCAAAAGTGCCAGGATAGAGGCTTTCTGTAATAATTCACCAACCCAAGGTTTAGACTTAAGCTCTGGTACAGATGTGGAGCCCTCACTTTATCTTCCACTGGATTTAACCTGGTCCTGTTGACTCTGTAGCCCGAGTAGGCCACTTGTGGTGACTGGAACACACATTGTTTCCTTCTAAGGCATATGACTACCTAGGAGAAACATCTAAAAACTATGTCCAAGTTCTCTAAGTGCCCCTTATTGGCCTTCCCTATTATTAGCATGTCATCTGGATAAATGGCGACCTGGGGTAGGCCTTGTAAAATGTTATGCATCATTCACTGAAAAATTGCACAGGCTGATGATACCCCAAATGGCCAAAATGGTACAAACCCTTATGGGTATATTAATTTTAGTGTACTTCTGGAGATCCTCATCTAACTGTAATCGCAAATATGCATGGCTCATGTCCAGCTTTGCGAAGGACAGCCCCTACCCCACCAGATTTGTGTATAAATTCTCTCTGCAAGGCACTGGGTATTTTATCCAGCTACAAAAAGCAGGTCACTGTTTGTTCAAAATCCCACAAAGGCAAACTGACTCATCAGGTTTCACATTCCGTACAACTGGTGCTGCCGATTACACAAATGAGACTGCTTTGATGGTTCCTTCACTTTCCAGCCTGCTGTCTTCTGCCTCTACTTTTGCCCATAAAGCAAATGGCCCTGACCGGGCCTTGCAGAATCATGTAATTGATTTCTGGTCAACATGCAAGGTGGTCTTGGCTTCTTTGATAGTCACCAGATGTTCCTGAAAATCTTCCGGATATTTAATTAGGACTTCACTTGGGCAGCCATTTTCTAAACAAAAAATGTTGAGCCAATCTAGGTGAATCTTTCCCAACCGATGTTTCCCCATCAGGCTTGGGCCCGGGCCTTTTACTACAATCAGTGGTAGCTGAACTAGCTGCTTCTCACAAGAGACTGGATCTGAAGTTGTACCCTTAAACTGTCAAGGTTGCCCGATATATGTTCTCAGTCCAGCCGAGTTCTTCCGCCAACTAAAGGGTTGGAGTCCAAAGTGAATTTTTTTTAAAGACTTGTTCTGAAATAATTGAAACAGTTGTGCTGGTATTAAGCTTCATTTGAACTAGGTGACCACTTAACCAGATGTTAAATGTGATTGGCTCTGATTGGATGTTCTGAATGAACTTGACTGTTCTAAACCAGAATTAAGTAGACTTTCCAGATACGGCTTTCCTGGATATGGCTCTTACTCAGTTTAGATCTAGTGAGATTCTTTTGCTATCTGGAGTCTGCATACTGGCAGCAAATACAATGTCTAACTGGTCTGGGTCCTGAAGAAAATTTTTAACTGTTTGTCTGAGGTTTGGCTTTGTTTGTGGACTGACCTAGAGTCCTCTGTTCAGGATATGTCCTGTGTGAAACTATTCAATTGCCTTCACTTAAGTGGTGTTCCCCAAGCTCAGTTGGACTGGTGACGGCGTCCATTTCCATTGGAATACCCTGCAACTCCTTGCTGCATTTTCCAATGATAAAGCCAGTGGTGGTCCCTGTTTGAAGTCCAATTGGGTTTCAGCTAGTAGGTGTGTTAGCACCGTTACATCATTGATCCCACATACCTAACAGTCTCTCAGCATCTCAGTAAGAGTTAAACCAAAGTCTGCCGGTCGTCTTAATCTTAACACATAAGGGTTCCCCGGTTCTCAAATTGCCAAATAAAAAAATGGTAGTGACTCTGAATTAGAAGCAGCTTGGGGTTATAATATTCCTTAACTAAATCATTCAACTTGTAAAAGTGTTAGAAAAAACTGTAGGCCCCCAAGCTGACAAGAGTATTGCTTGTTACTTTTCATCTGCCCCAATGACATTTGCCCAGAAAAATAATGTGTTTTTTTCACATACTGGGCCCAATCTTTGACAGCAGGACCGAAGGGTCAAGCTTCCCAAATAATTGCACGATGCCAGAAATGCTTATCTCAACTCAAACATGACTGTTGCAAACGAATTTCTTCAGGAGTGTGCTTTGATATCATTGCCACAGATATAACTCCACACAGGCCAATATCCCATCACCAAGCCACTTTTCATTTATAAATGGAAAGTCTTTGACACTGATCTAGCTTCCTCAGTGTCAGCCCTCAGAGTGTTAGGATATCTGACACTCTGGTGTTTATCTGTCAGCCATGGCTCCCTGATTGGAACAAATTAATGTCCCCCATCAGGCAATTCATATTCTGTGAGGTCAACCCGACTGATCATGTTACAATTACTATAGTTATTAACCTGTTTGTGGCATTGTTGTGCGTTCTTACAGACCATGGATACAACACTGACATGGGCAGCAACTTTGGATGCATTTGACATAATCTGGTGTTATTGTTACCTCTGTGAGTGCCAAGGGAAAAAAAATCACCCTCCTATCCGCCACACCATCAACCAGGGCCTCCAGGTCTTTGTGGGCAATGCTGGGTGCCATTTTGCCTCTCTCAAGAAAAAGCAACACACAGAAAGCCAATACCCAGATTGTGGCATTGAACAGGTGCAGAACTAGGGTTTAAATGTGGTACCAAATGAGAGAAGATCTGAAGGTATGACATCACCAAACACTTGTGTTACTGCTAAGCATAAGACTGCATGAGGATGGCATGGTGGATGCAAGTTGCTTACTTGATGAAGTGAACAATGGAGAATTGCCTGAGAAAATTACCCATACCCCATCAAGGGAAACGCGCCATGAAATTCCCCAAATTGACATAGCCAAAGCTTTTCTTAAACTGCTGTTAAAAACAAACTCCTTTGTAGAAGAGAAATCAGACTCACTTTCGACTCAAGTTGCGTCATCTCTGTTCTGGCCTAAGATTGATCTATCTAAATTCAAATCAATCCTTGATTATCCAGAACTGAAGATGAGCCAATTGCCATCAATGTTTACCCCACCTGTTATAAACTTCACAGTATAAACACCTTATACCAGTAATATTCCAGGGGTTTGCAGTCAACTGCTTTCTGACACATGTTCTGTAAGTTTTGTTTTTAAAAAAAACCATTTACAAAATAACCAACACATATGTCATTACTTTGAATTTGAAACTCTAAAAATGAAGTTAACATATGTAAAAATACACACCCTTCAACATTCTATCTTTATCACTTTAGAACCTTCTTCTATCCACTTCACAACTTGCTTTCCTACAATGAATTCACAGGCAAATTAGAGTCCATTATTGGAGTCTACTGCATAGATACACAGATCTTAAAAGGTGGCTCAGGATTCTATTTGCATCACTCTCTACCAGGAAGTCCTTGAAAACTCTCCTTTCCTCACAAAGCATTTCAGCTCCTCTTAAGGATTTAACTGGATCCTTACAAGATATATATCTTTGGATGATACATACATGTTCTTTCTCACTTTAGAAATCATGTAACACAATACTGATTAGTAGCACTTCAGTGTGGGAATGTTTGGTCAGATTTTGTACAATTTATCCAACTGGTTTGAAATGTCAAGAAGATCTCAAAGTTTGAAAGAATAGCAAACATAGGAAAAAATATATTTCATTACTATACTGTAAATATACAGTCTTGTTCGATAATGTCATGAACGAAAGATCAAATAAATAATATTTAATACTATATTTGACAGCATCACCGCTCATTGCTGGGGCAGTTAGGTAATTTGCAACCCTTGAGTATACGTCCCAGAGTTTGAATACAAAATAAGGTATAATAAAAAAAACCTCCAACATAACTTTTTTGATTTCTTAAAAAGACAATAAAAATGAGTCACAAGGGAAGGGTTTGGCTAATGTTGTAGTGTGAGGTAATGCACTTTGTTCGGAAGCACATTGAAAGATCTTAATGTTGATGTGTATAGATCATTGAAGGTGGCAAGACAGCTGGAGAAAGCAGTTATTAATTACATAGTGTCCTCGGCTTTATTAATAGGTGTGTATATATATATATTATAATCGCAGCTGAAGTATTATGTACAGCTCCAGGCACCACATTACTGGATCTGAAAACATTGGAGCAAGCGCAGAAGCGATCTACAAGAATGGTTCCAGGAACGAGAAGCTTCAGTTTTGAGGATAGATTCAAGAAGTTGGAACTGTTCACCTTGGAGAGAAGAAGACTGAGAGGAGATTTGATTGAGGTTTTCAAAATCATGACAGTAGATCATGGATAGAGTAGATAGGGTAAAACTGTTCCTGCTTGTAAAGGGAACAAGAGCAAGAGGACATAGATTTAGAGTACGTGCAATTGAAGAAATGGTGTGCAAGAAAAATCTTTTCCATACAAAAGCAGTTAGGATACAGAATGCATTACATGGAAGTATGATGGAGACAGGTTCAATTCAGGCATTCGGAGGGCATTGGATGATTATTTGGATAGAAATAATCATAAGGAAGCATAAGGAATGTGGAAAAAACAGGAGATTAGCACGAGATAATGATGGTTATTTGAAGAGCTGGTGCATGCACGATGGGCCAAATAGCTGCCTTCTGCACTATAATAATTCAATGATTCTTTTCAACATTCAGAATGATAATTAAAACTGAGTCAAACTGAAATTGGAAAAATACCAATTTATACAATCACAGAATCTCACAGTACAGTACACTATTCAGCAACTAATTAGTCCCAGTGTTCCTTCCCCATAACCCTGTACTTCTTGATAGCTAATATTGAATCTACTTACACCACTCTTTCATGCAATCCAGATCATAACAACTATATAAAATGATTTCTCATCTACCCCAGTATTTTCATAATTACATTTTTTTCTTTTCTCCATGAGAAGTGAGGGACTATGGCCTGTATTGCCCATCTTTAATCACACTTGAGAAAATGCTGATGAGCCACAATCTTGAACTGCTACAGTCCATTTGGTGCAGGTGTACTGTCAGTCATGTTAGGATGGCAGTTCCAAATTTTTGAGCCAGGGACATTGAAGGAACAATTATACATTTAATAGGGAAACAGGAACATAGAAACAAGAATATGTAATTCAGCCACCTGAGCTCTTCCCACTACACAATAGGATCATGACCGATCATCTACCTCAGTGCCGTTTTCCTGCACTATGTCTATATCCCTTAATGTCATTTATCTCCACAAATCCAATGATTTCTGTTGTGAACATGCTCAATGACTGAACTCTCTGGGGTAGAGAATTCCAAAGATTCACCAGCCTCTGAATGAAGAAACTCCAACTCATCTTGGTCGTAAATGGCCTGTCTTTTTTCCCCAAGATTATGTCTGGTTCTAAACTGTAGCCAGTGGAAACATCTTAAATACATTCATCTGGTCATGCTCTATAGGAATTTCACAAATTTTATTGAGGTCACCTCTCATTCTTTGAAACTCAAGAAAACACAGATCCAGTTTCTACAATGTTTTCCCACCATCTCAAGAATCATTCTAACGAATCTGCCCCATGGCAAGCCTATCCTTCCTGGCATCATATAGTGCAATAGTAATATCCATACCTCCGGGCCAAAAGGTCTAAGTTCAATTCCTGCCTGACCCAGATGTGTGTCATAATATGCCCAAAGAGGTTGATCAAAATAACAATTCTTACTTAGACAGGGAGAGCTGCCACAGACTGAAGATATCTTCGGATGCTGTCACAAAACTTTGTCAACTGCCGAAGCATTACCTAATATCCGAGGGGTTGATGGCATTAAGATAACAGTGGCATTAAATTTTTATGCAACTGACTACTTCCAACAATCAGCTGGACACCTGTGCAGAGTCCTTCAATCCTCAATACATTTGTCAGAACAGTGGATAAAATCTTATAGTAGAGATTTCCAGTGAAAGAAAATTTTGTTAGAGGTGCTTATGTGATAAAGATGAATACAGATAAGAGGGATTGTGAAAAACGTGTCGGATGCAAATAATTAATGTACACCAGGCATTGGGGTAAAATGGGATGGATAAAATACAGGGAAAGACCTGCACAGCCTTTGTTAAGAGATTACAGATTAAATTTTAATTTTTAATAAAGGGATGGGTTTGGGTTGGATGGGGATACAAGTCTCATGAATTGACTTCCTGATCAAAACCTGCCAATTCTAGCTTTACCCCAGAAATTTGATGGGTAATTAACTTGATTGAAGGAAGTAGATTGCAACTTCACATACAATGAGACAATAAGCTACAGATGTGTGACCACGCTCTGTGCATCATACAATAATCAGTTCTCAGTAAAAAGTAGCACACAGTAACATAAAAAATATAGCATCTTGACAGCAGTGACAACTTTTTCCCATTATCCATAATATGAAAAAGAGGAGCTTTTCCTTTTGTAGTACCATTTGATGTAAAACCAACACTTAACATTGTTGCTTACTTATTAAATGGCCACTTTTGATGAAGAGGAAGACATTGAATAAGGGCTGGATTACATAGTCACAGTTGGGTGTGTTTTTTGGCAGGAGTAGCATGTAAAATTTCAAATATTATGCAACATCAGAGATTAAATGATAGACAGATATTACAGAAATAGAGGTTGCATTCAATGGAAGTTAGCAGGTTAAAGTGTGAGTTGATCAAAGATTTTAAAATATTAAGAAGGGGAGATATAATAGACATAGAAACAATTTTCAACAGTTACAGAATCTATTAGCATGGCAAACAGAATAAAAGATTACAGCTAGACTTTTTGGGAATAAAATTGAGATGAATTCCTCATTCGTTGTCTGGTAGAATTTTGGATTCCTGTGTTCCTGCTTTCCTAATACTCTGGAAAATAAGGCTTGAATTTATTCTAAAGTATCATATACAAAAATATTTGAAAACTGCTTTTAATTTCACTTGTTTATTCTTGTATTGAATAAATGGCCTTTATCCCTTCTTACAAACACTTTGAATAGTTTGTGATGTGCATTCCCCACAAAACACAATGGCAGAAACAAATTACAGCAATGTGTTATGGCTCTGGTTGATTGTACTAGTGGTTAAGTCAGATCCCAAAATAAAGGTTAATCAAAGCTTTTGTTTTTGCTTAATTAATTAATATGGCGGTTAGTCACTGAAAATATTCACACTAGGCTCCAGATATTCTTTAACAGCAGCACAGAAGTTTATTACACAAAAGACAAAAAAAAACTATATAAATATAGAAGTTAGTTAAAATTATCTTAAAACACACAAAACAAAGTTTAAATGTGTTTCCAAACACTATACAATGTAGAGACTCAGAAAAAGCTACATATCTTTCTCAAATCTAAGTTTCTATTTACTTATTATAGTTTTTTTGAAATGGACTGTGGTGAAAATCTGACAAGACCTTTGCAAGTCTGCTAACATGAACTTTTCAGAAATCTGAGAACCTAAACCGTCTCAGTTCTAAAAATCTGTAGATTTCTAGCCAAGCTCTTCTCGTTCAGAAACTTTACAAATTAACCCTTGTCTGGGGTAAGTGGTTCCCCAAACTGCCCAGTACTCCTCGCACAGAGAAACTAAGCTTGGTTCTGAGCTTAACTCTGGTATTTTCTGAGCTGAATTGAAAGGCTGGCTCTATCCTAGATTCTTTTTAACTAAAAACAAAGCAAGTGACCTTACATGGATGTGAGTTTGCTCACTGAGCTGGAAGGTTAGTTTTCAGACGTTTCCTCACCATTCTAGGTAACATCATCAGTGAGCCTCCGACGAAGCGCTGGTGTTATGTCACGCTTTCTATTTATCTGTTTAGGTTTCCTTGGGTTGGTGATGTCATTTCCTGCGTTGTCGACATCACCAACCCAAGGAAACCTAAACAGATAAATAGAAAGCATGACATAACACCAGCGCTTCACCGGAGGCTCACTGATGATGTTACCTAGAATGGTGACAAAACGTCTGAAAACGAACCTTCCGGCTCAGTGAGCAAACTCACATCCAGAACCTCAATCTGAGCTACAAATCTTCTCAAAACTTGCTAGTGACCTTAAATATTTTCCCTAGCTATCACAAACTCAACATTAAACCTTTAACCTCATAGGGATCTGTAGTCATTACCTTTCTAACAAATGCAGGTTTAGATCACCATTCTGAAAAGATTTTCTGACTTTTATACCTGCCTCTATTTTGAAACCAAATTCAAAAACTGCAATTAACATACACAAATTACGCACTTTCATCACAAATGCCTTTGGCATGCTAGACCATAATTTATGTTCTCCACTAGCTGTTCCTACAAGACGCAATGTCAGTGACCAGCAAAAACAGAATTTTAAAAATCTAACATATTCTGATATAAACATGTTACAACTTTGAAGGGGCTCACTTTCAAGGTAGAAAACACATGAGAGAGTGCATTCTCCTTACTACCAAAACCTCTGACTTTATGAGCAATAGGTCAGGAAATCAATGAAATTATCTTTACAGGTTACACCCAAGAAGAATCAGGATATGTCAAAATTAATAAAAAAGACAAACCACAATTTGGTATTCAAGGGGCTAAACTGAAGATTTGCAGATATGGTGAATTTTACTTACAAAATAAATCAGTGTTATTGCGAATCATATATACAAGACAATTCTTTTAAGAATTCCAGGTACACACATGTATTTTCATGATAGTTGCAGTAACAGCAAATTTTCACTTGCAAAAAACTTTAAACAATAACATGAAATTTGTATATGTTGACACACAAAACTTAAATGCAGGCGATCAAGTTTATTCTATTTGAGATGTATATTTCCTGTCATACTTTTGCCAAGGGATCTTTATCATTACTTATTTTAAAGGAACTATTTTGGTTGTAAATGTGTTCAGGAACAGTTCATAGCAATTAAAAAGAGGAATGACTACTTACTTCTTTTGAGATCATAACTGTAGGGAGAAATTATAATAAAAATAATTCACCTATCATCCATACTTCAAAATTATGGAAACAAGATTAACATTATCAATAACTAGGCATAAATATTTAAGGATATTTATTAAATTGTCATGTCTTTGGATGTATTTTTCAATGTGTGAAAAGGGAAAAAAGCCATGATAATTCATCTAAATTTAACAGATCAGATGTACAAGAATCAAATGCTGAGTAAAGTAGATTTGTTTATTACGAAATCAGGCAAGTAAATCTAACACACCATTGTAGTAATGTTCAAAGTCTGACATTAGCCTCTCTTGACTGATATTTTCAATTTATTTGTTGAATCATAACCACTTTTCTGAATGGTATTCATTCTTAATAAAGACTAGATTGGGACTTCCCAAATATTTTAATATTAAAATATTGAAACAGTTAGTCACATTTATAGACTTAATATTTTGTGTTAAGGTCTGGAGATGTCTCAATCAGCATTAAAAATATTATTGGTTTACTATCTTAGATGAAAGTTATTTTTCATTTTACCAGTATATAGTTTTCATTGATATGCTCAACTTACAATGGCTAACAAATGATGTGAGAATGCTATGCAAAATTTGCATACTGGTACAAAAAATTAGAAAATGCTCTTCTCATACAATGTATGCAAATTGGAATGTATTAAATTTGGACAATATTAGCAGGGAATTACATTCTTTTGAATTGCTGCATAATCAAAACTAAATACAACTAAATGCTTGCACACTTATTAACACTGATTAGCCACCCTTGCCACTCTTCTTTTGATTCACAAATTTGATTTTGAGAACTCCTGAAGTAAATGTTCTCTGTAGAATTTCCTCTTCTGCACCATCGTAAGCTTCGATCAGCTGTCATCAATGGAAAAATTGCCCGTTGTGGATGACTTTTATGAAATCAGGGAATGATATAGTCCAGAAGGAGGCCAGTCAGCCCACTGTGTCCGTGCCAGTTCTCGCAAGGAACATTCTAATTCATCCTTACTCGTTACCCATATCCTTGCAGTGTTTCTTTCTCATGTATTTATCCTATGCACTTTGAATTTTGCTACAGACTCAGCATCAAGTCCCTTTCAAACAGTGCATTCTAAATTATAACTTCTGTACTCAGCACATTGAAAATGCTTACCTTGTCTCTGATTCTTTTGTTAATACTTCAAATCTGGTCCATTTCATAATTGATCCTTAAGTTACTGGCAACAGTTTGTCCTCATGTACCAGAACCAAACCAGACAGAATTTAGTAATCTATATCAAACTGACTCTCTCCTTTCTCGGATTTAAGGCAATTTGTCAACATAATTGTAATTTCTGCAATGTTTCCAGTAAATCTCTTCTCTATGCTTTCAAAGCCTTACCAACCTTTCTAAAGTGTGATGGCCAAAATTTGACACATTGTTCTAATTGGGGTAAAGGTGGTGTTCATATTGTCATAGAAGAAACTCTACATGGTATTTGTTCTTAACATAGCTTAAAACAATTCTTTATCAAAAAAATTCAGCAAAATAAATTATTAATGGATGCCAGTTACAGTATGATTATCTCCCTTATTTGAGCATTCAATGAAATGTATCCCCTTGCTCTGAAACAGCAAGAATAAAATAACTGGATGGATTGTGCACACTATAATTTTGTAACAATTTATTTTATTGGGGAGGCAATGGCATAGTGGTATTATCGCTGGACTGTTAATCCAGAGACACAGATAACGTTCTGGTGACTCGGGTTCAAATCCTGCAATGGCGGATGGTGGAATTTGAACTCAATAAATATCTGGAATTAAGAATAAAATGATGACTGAATTCATGTTGAATGTTGGAAAAACCCATCTGGTTCACTAATATCCTTTAGGGAAGGAAACTGCAATCCTAACCTGGTCTAGGACTACACGTGCCTCCAGAAATGCAGCAATGTGGTTGACTCTTAACTGCCCTCTGGGAAATTAGGAATGGGAATTAAATGCTACCTCGCCAGCAACACCCTCATCCCGTGAAAGAGAAAAGAAAAAAAATTGCTGGCTTACCTCATTATAAAGTATTGAAGTTAAATCTAATTAGTATACCAATATACTGCATTGCAGAATAGGACAATCTATGTTTGCATCTGGGCTTTTACATGCCAGTTCCTGATTTCAGCAAGTCTGCAAAAGCAGAGTTGGCGAATATGAATGGCCTTCACACTCTTCTTGACACCTGCTTATAGAGAAACAGTATTTGTAGAGCTCTAATAAAAATAAAATAGACCTGTGCAAGATTCAGGAAAATGTGAGAGGTATCTTTTGTAATGCAGTAGTTACTTATAATAAACTTAGATTTTTGATTCATTTACACAAGGTTAAAGTAATGTGTACTGCCTTCATAACTGTAGTAAAATATACACTAGATCTCAAAAATGCAGCACATAATATGCACAGTGCAGAGAAGCATAGATTGTTCAGGAAAATACCCAAAAACGTTTTTGGTGCAAACTTTGTTGTAGTCAATAGCCAACACAGTGACAAGAACAGGCTTGCATCACAAAGATCTAGAATTTTGTTATGATCCATGATTGTTAGTTGTCTAATTGCAGAGAACTGCAAGCACTACAAATTAATGCCATCATTGAAAGCTTTTTCTGGATCTTTACTTGATGCAAATCTACTCTGTTCATCTTCAAGTTCACAGTTTTCCTTAACATCAACAGTATGAAGAGACACCACAAGATTATCAACGTCTGTCAGTACTGTTGTGTGATCAGAATCAGTGCAATCAGAATCAGTGGGATCATATGGATGGTCCACAGACTGAAAATGATCAGGGTTTTCTTCACTATTTGAAAACAGGCAATGATCTTGTTCTGTGTGCAGAATATCCTGGATACGCTCTCCACCAGTAGCATCAGGATGTGTGGTTCCAGCAACGTTATGGTCATAACAAATACTTGCACTAGAATTTCCAAACAGTCTATGATTCCAAGATCCTTCATTTTCATTGTCAATTGAAAGGCTTGCAGTACTGCCAGTATATTCCTTCGAAGTATGGGAAAACCGATGATTTTCCAAAGAATCAGGGTTTTTAAATTCTAACATTTTAGTATTTGTTAATATAGTTTCACAACTACTGGTCCTCCATTCCTTTTCTGGTTTAAAGCCCAAATCTTCTTTTAACTCATCCAGCATATGACGTAACTTCTGCTGCAAATTAAGACAAAGAAGTACATTGTCAATTTTAGTAATGAAAAGGTTTTAGATATGTATAATTTGGCAAAATAAGGTTACCAGCTCTATGGGGTGGACAACTCTGAGATTGAAAAAAAAAATCCCCAGCAATTTGTATTCTTGAAGCTGGTACTAATCCTACCTCAGCTGTTTGGACAGCGACAGTAAGATTTAATATCAATTTTTCAGCTGAGTGGCTGCCAGATTCCTGACCCCCAAGAGCTGCCAGTGAATCAGAAGGCTCGCAGCTCCTCAGTCTTAGTTGTATCATTAGGAGCAGTGAGGTAAATGGGGTCGGAGGACACTGCGCTCAGATAATGAGGTCTCAGCAAGGATGTGCAATGTGTGGTAATTACCATGGGAGCAACAATTGCCAAAGGGGATCTCTCTCTGAGCCAGAAAATGCCAAATTAGGAGGCAACAGTCCCAGTCCTAAACTTGCAGGCAGACTACCAGATTTTAACAGGCAATTTACAAATATGGTAGAGCGCTTACCAGCAGCAACAAAAATACCAGCAATGGCAGAACAGGTCCTTAATCGGCCACCAACTGGTCATTAAGAAGGAATGCCATTCTTTATGTTGTCTGCTGCTAACAGCATGTTAGGGCAGCAGAAAGTTGAGGGACATGCAGACATGCATCCCCTCCCAATTTTTTGGCCTTGCCTCCCCCGACATTGCTGGTTTCACAAAAGACAGTCCACTGACTGAGCAGTTACAGGAATAAAAATAAGTATGTTAAATGTTCTTTGACTAATTCCAGCAATTATAATTTCTAGATTATTACATGATACAAGATCTATTACAAGATACTACTGCTCAGAAAATAAAATGATAATTTCAATTTGTTTGCAAGCCTTCAAGACAGTTATTAAGAGGCATTATGAAGTACTGCAAACATACATCATTATGAAAATTCAACAGTGAAAGTTTTTTTTAATGAAAATAATTCCGATGCCATAAATTTACATTCATATATCCAAAATCTAGGTTGGTTTCAATGTGGAAAAGTAAAAGAAAATGCCATAAAACATTGGATAAATGATCTTTGAGTCCTGACACGTATAAAATATGTGATGTAAATTTAGTCATTCAGTAATGGCTTAAGTTCATGAAATTTTGCATGAGGGTTGGGTTCCATTAGCAAACGAGCAATTGCATTCCCTCAAAAATTTCATAGAATGAGCTTGGAACATTGAGAAAGTTTGAACTTAGCCTTAAAATCTGAATTTCCTTAATATTTTGAACTAGAAATTGGAGTTATGTCATTGTCAGAACCATTCATTTGATGCAAATGTTCAGTACATGAGAAGAAAAAAGCAAAATACAGGTACGACTAAAGTAAATTGTACATTGTGAAGAAATGATCTCATCTTCCCTTATGTTCTGCTGTAAATGGTAGCCATGATGTGGAGGTGCTGGTGTTGGACTGGGGTGGACAAGGTCAAAAATTAGACTAGGTTATAGTCCAGTAGGTTTATTTGAAAACACAAGCTTTCGGAGCCTTGCTCCTTTTTCAGGGGTTAGTGAGAGAGATTTGGCATCAGACACAGAATTTTTATGTGTGAGATCAAAGAGTTATAGAACTGATGCAAATGTATTGAACAAACCTAAGGTGGCTGTTAAATCTTTAATCAGTTAGAATAGGAGATATAGGTTTTGATTGATTAATATGCAAATTCCAGAATTTCTTTCAAGTCAATAAAGATAACCAAAGGAAAAAAAACTAAAGGTTGTATGCCAGTGGCACTTAAGGACATCCTCAAAGCACACTTGAAGTGGTCAAACCTCCCTGGCAACTCATGGAAGTCCCTAACTTGTGATTAACTAAAATGAAGGAAGTTTCACTCAAAATGTTAACTCTGTTTTCTCTCCACAGATAGATTCATAGAGTTATACAGCATGGAAACAGACCTTTTGGTCCAATCCATCCATGCTGAATATAATCCCAAACTAAACTAGTCCCACCTGCTCGATCCTGGGCCATATCCCTCCAAACCTTACCTATTTATGTATCCATCCAAATGTCTCTTAAACATTGCAACTGTACCACCACTTCATTAGGGAGTTCATTCCACATGTGAGCCACCCTCTGTGTAAAAAAATTGCATCTTACGTCTTTTTTAAATCTCACTCCTGTCACCTTAAAAATGTCACATAATCTTGAAATTCCTCAAGTTAGGGAAAAGACAACTATAATCAACTCTATCTACACCTTTCATTATTTTAAAAACTTCTTTCTAGTCACATTTCAACCTCTGATGCTCCAGTGAAAAAACGTCCCAGCCTATCCAGCCTTTGTTTATAACTTAAATCTTCAATACTCGGCAACATTGTGGTAAATCTCTTCTGAACCCTTTCCAACTTATTAATATCCTTCCTATTCCAGATGTGACCTCGCCAATAACCCATACAACCTCAACATAACATCCCAACTCCGATACTCAAAGCACTGAGCAATGAAGGTAACCATGCCAAACACCTTCTTAACCACCTCGTCTAAATGAGATGCAAACTTTAAAGAATTATGTGCCTGCACTCCTAGATCCTTCTGTTCCACAACATTACCGAAGGTCCTACAATTAACTGTATATGCCCTACCTTTGTTTGTTGTACTAAAATGCATTACCACACATTTATCCACATTGAACTCCATCTGTCATTTTCCAGCCCATTGACCCATTTGATCAAGTTCCCTTTGTAATCTTAGAAAACCTTCTTCACTGTCTACAATGCCAACAATTTTGGTGTCATCTGCAAACTTACTAACCAACCTTTCCATATTCTCATCCAAATCATTTATATAAATAACAAACAAAAGAGGACCGAGATTAGATCCCTGCAGAACACTGCTGATCACAAGCCAAACCTGCTGAGCTTCTCCAGCATGTTCTGTTTTTGTTAGGGTTTCTTTGGAAAGGCACTGATCACATTGAGAGAATTTCAGGAAATGTGCAAAGTTGAAGTTGAGTCATTGGAGAAAGTACAGAAAACACCCAAAAACATAACTACCTGACCATCCAACCACCATCTGTCCATCATGTGGCAGAGTTTGCAGATGCACACTGGATTTATTGAAACTCATCGAACAGGAACCAAAGCAAGTTATCAGTGATCCCGAGGTGCTGCCTAAATATTAGAAGATGGGCATTGTGGTCACCTTGTGTCATCTGGCAATGTCTACTGAAGGCTACTGCTGACTAGCATGTGGCCTAGAATTATTGTTGTTGCTTAATCACTTGTTACTTTTGGAGCATATCTAGTAATGACATCTTGCCATAATTATTCAGATAACACCAGGACCAATTTCTATCAATCTTTGGCCCCTTTTGCCTGGATGCATGCTGACCCTGGGCTAAAAATGGGTTGGCTTAAATTTCTACTCTACTACATTTTATTTCATACCATTCTGAGCAATTCCTATTGTTTGGGCAGTTTACATTTAGTTCTGTCATATTGTGTATGTGGTTCACAATCTCCAATGGGCTGCTGTCCCTTGTCAGACTTTAAATTTTCCACTTCAGCACATAGTCCATATTAGATTTAGTGATGTAGCTAATAAAACAGAATTAATTCATTATCTGACAGTAATGAAACGCCTTAGGAATAGTAAATATACCACAGCTCATACGATATTTGAAAGGGTGCAAGCTGAATCACACAGTAGGGCTTGAAAATTTAAGGAAGGCAAATTTCAAAGGAATGAGGAATAAATTGACCACAATAATGTATCCTAACTGTTAAATTTAGGCAAAACTAACATCATCCCAGACATTCACAGTTTCCATAACTGATAATGAGAGTTACAGGCAGTTCACATATCATAAACCTATTCTTTTCTAATGAACTTTTCCTTTAAATGAGAGATTACAGTTAAAGCATAGCTTTTGCATAAATATGTTTTTGCAAGCCCCAGAGTATGTTTCTGTTAAGGACGAAGAATAAGGTACTGAGCAAAATAAGTAATTGTTGGAATGTGGTGTTATAAATTATAAAGCAGTTATGTTCTGTAATGTAATGTAATTGCTCTTTAAAAAAAAAGTTAGTGTAAGGTATCTAAATTAAGATTTGAAACATTAAGCAATTAGTTATTGCGCATTGAAATTTTAAGTGAGCTTGAAGAATTAAGACATGCATCTGTGGCTAGACCTGTAGAAACATCTATATCAATTGGACTTCAATGACTCAACATTTGGGTAGTCATCTAACAGTGAATATAGTTACCAAAATTTTTTCAACATTTTCAACAGTCTAAAACTACCTTTTCTGTCAGTCCAAAACATATTACTATGCCATAAATATCTGGCAATGTAGAAGCTTGCTGAATAAAGATTCACAGCTAAGATTATTGTTATGCAGTTGAACAGTTGATCAGAATAATGCCATAATGGCTGATTGCACAGTATTCCATTCACATGGGCTCACAGGAAAACTGCTCAAATTTGTGAAAGGTAACACAGTGCAGAGCTGGAGGAACACAGTAGCCCAGGCAGCATCAGAGGAGCAGGAAATCTGATGTTTCGGGTCGGGACCCTTCTTCTGACACGGTGTTATCCTTGGCTCCAGTATCAGCAGTTCTCACTATCTGAAATTGGTGGAAATTGTGGATGGAAAAGGATAAAAAAAAAGTGCAGAGGTTATAAAGATTCTTCCAGAGAAGGGAGAAGGGAGGCTGCAGACAGACTTAGTGTACAGAGATTTTAAAGGCAACATGCTTAGTTAAGAAAGATAATGGAGATTAGCAAAGAGATGATGCAAGTGTATGATTTGGCAAAAGCTAGGATACAAACAGCAGAATTTGAGTTTGGGCAATAAGCTTGGAAGGTCAACAGAGAAAAATATAAAAGAAATCAAGCCGAAATGGAAAAAAGGCTTGATAACTGCAGGTACTTGACTGTTGGTTTAACTCAGTTGGCTGGACAGCTAGTTTGCAATGTAGAGTTACACCAACAATGTGGGTTCAATTCCTGCACTGGCTGAGGTTACCATGAAGGATTCTCCTTCTCAACCTCTCCCCTTGCCTGAGGTGTGGTGACATTCGGGTTCAAATATCACTGTTGTCTCTCTCTACTGACAGAGCAGGCCTAGGTTTTGGTAAGATTGTGGCAACTTTACCCACCCTTTTTTAACTTGCGACTGAGTATCAATAAAAACATAATAGCCTGCTGACAAATTGTCACCGATCATGTGAGTAATGTTTATTCTGTTGAATACAGAGTTAAATAATGGCCTCATATGCTAGGATTGACTTAATATTAATAGCTATAGAGGAAGAAGGAAGAATAAACCTTCATATGGAGACCAAAAATGTTTTGCCCTTTGATAAAACGTTATTGTGAGTTTTAAAAATATTGACACCTGAGGTATATACTCACTTCATTTAGTCGATGTCTATTTTCTTCTATGCGCCGTTCAAATATTCTTTCCAAAACACTGAACGAATGATGAAAATATCCTTGTTAACACCATTCTGTGCTTTTTCAACCCGAAAATCAGTTTGAACTTTGTTTACAACATTTTAGGTTAAAAGATTATAATGACCGATTTCAGCATTGGATTTTTGTTTAAAAATATTACACTAGCTGAAGTAGGTAAAAAACATTTATTACTTTCCTAACTGTTTTAATATCAATGCTGAATTTTTTTCTTTATTCAATTATGGGAAGTGGGTGTTGCTGGCTAGGCCATCCTTAATTGCCCAGACGGTAGGTGACGATCAACCACATTGTTGTGGGTCTGGAGTCACAGACAGACCATGTAATGACAAATAGTTTTCTTCCCAACCAGATGGATGTTTCCTGACAGTCGACAATGGCTTCATGGTCATCATTAAACACCTAATTTCACATTTTCATTGAATTCAAATACCAGCATCTGCCATGGCAGGATTCAAACCCAATTACCAGAATATTATCTGGGTCTCCAAATTAATAGTCTAGCAAGAAAATCACAAGGCCTTTGCCTCTCCAATGTACACATTAGACATTTTACAAGGAAGCTATTGAAGCAAAGCTATGTGTTATTAGTCTGATCATTCATTGATCAACAGTGCAGTACATTGCACTTGATAGATGCCAGAAATGCTGGAATGCATGAGTTTTTGTGTCTACTATCTTGGTGCCACATTGGCTTTGGCAATGCAGCTAGCTTTAAGTTAAAAGAATTGCATCACCAGGTATCCAATGTACCTATCTTATTCAGTTTATTTCTTTAGAAATGGAATTGCGGTCTCATGATTATGTTCCGTGTAAAACTTTACTGCTGTGTATAACGGTATTTCCAATGCTTCATACTTTAAATTTTTTTGTGTAGTTGCACACATATAATACGTCTCATGTACAGTATCTTCCAGGCTTTTGTATGGCTATGCACACACACAGATTAGTTAAACACTGTTTATGATAAAGATTGAAGCACATTTGATGTTTTAAACTTTATTCTGTTCCATTAATAATGGAACAGAATAGGTCTCCGAAGGCAAGTGTTGTGAATCCCAAAGGAGCACTCTGCTTTTCTGAAGAAATAAGTAAGAGAAATAATCTGGGGTTGCTGTCACTTGAAGAGCCTTGTCCTCCACCATCACAACAATTCAACCTCTTTTCCCATCTCTGTAATGTGCCTTCCAATTTATGAAATGATAAACACGAATTACCTGATTGTATTCCTGTATCTTCCAACGTATTTAAGAATAAACACTATACAGAACTAAAACAGAGTAACTCAGTTCACTACCAAAGGTCACATATTTGTTATCTCCTCTTATTGCAGATAACCTGATTTTAAAAAATGGAACATTTCCTTCCACTATTTTCCATTTGGGATATTTTATATATTTATCAACCTCTGCATGAAGAGATTATGCATCCACTTTACTAATGTTCTGGATCTTATGTTAATATTGTACATCTTTAATTTCTTGATTCCCTGGAATAACTTCAATACTTCATTCAGATGTTCCGGTTGCATTTTATTGAAAGTATAAGTCCTGAGAACTGTTAAGTGTTTCTTCAAGGTAGATATGACAGAGCTACTTAATTGGTGTTAGACCACCCTTATAGGTATTGATGTCTTTTCTAACACAGCACCAAAACTGTACATTATACAATTTAGCTGTCAGTTAAATCCATAGTGACGAAGTGCTCGGTAGTTGGTGTGCTTTATTATCTTGATTCTGTCAACTGAATGTCAAGGATGCCATTGCACTCACCTCTCTTTTCATTCAATTTGAGGTATATTGATACATGCAGAATAACTGTGACCTTCATTTACCCAGGGAAAAGGAGTTGGTGGTGCAGTGGGTGTATCTTTGGACTAATATTCACATCAAATCTGGAACTGTAAGCAAGTATCAGCAACAGTAACCATTAAAGTATCAATTGTTTTAAAAATCAATCTAGATCACTAGTGCCCTTTGGGGAGAAAAATCATCCCTTCTTAAACGGTTTGGCCTACAAGTGACTCTATATCCACAGCAATGTGACTGACTGTTGACTGCATAGCAGGCTATCAAATTCAAGAGCAATTAAGCTGAGGCAACAAATGCTGGCCCTGACAACTTTTCTTAAAATTTATTCACTTGTGGGACATGGGTGTCATTGGCTGGCCAGCGTTTATTGCCCATCTCTAGCTGCCCTTGAAAAGGTGGTGGTGATTTGCCTTCTTGAACCGTTGCAGTCCACCTGTTTTAGGATGACCCACAATGCCCTTAGGGAGGGAATTCCAGCATTTTGACCCAGTGACAAAGAAACAATGACAATATATTTCCAAGTCAGGATAGTGAATGGTTGGGAGGGGAAATTACAGGTGGTGTTCTCATGTACATGTGCCTTTGTCCTTCTAGGTTGAAGCAGTTGTGGGTTTGGACAAAGCTGTCGAAGGATCTTTGGTGAATTTCTCAAGTCTTGTAGATAGTAGCAGCAATGTGTACTGATATGGTGGATAGTGGATCCTAATGGATGTGGTGCCAATCCAGTGGGCTGCTTTGTCTTAAATGGTATCAAGCTTCTTGACTATCAACATCCTAGGGGGTTACCATTGACCAGAAACTCAACTGAACTCACCATATAAACACAATGGCCACAAGAACAGGTCTGAGGCTAGGGATACTATGGTGAATAACTCATCTCCTGACTCCCCAAAGTCTGTACACCATCTACAAGGCATGTATCAGGAGTGTGATGAAAATGTGTGCAGTTATATGGATGAGTGCAGCTCCACCAGCACTCGAGAAGCTTGGCGCCATCTATGACAAAGCAGCCAATTTCATACATACTACATCCACAAGCATTCATTCCCTACATCACGACACAAAGAAGCAGCAGTGTGTACCATCCACAAGATGCACCACACAACTCATTTAGGCTCCCTAGTGAACACCTTCCCTGTTTAGTACCATCTAGGAGTGCTAGCACTGCAGATAAATGGGAACTCCACTCACAAATTCCTCTTCAAATCACTCATCATTCTGATGGAAACACGTCACTGTTCCTTCAGCTTTGCTGGGTTAAAAGCCTGGAACTCCTTCCTGAACAGCTGCTGGAGTGAACCTTCATTGAGTAAACTGCAGTTTTCAAGAAGGTAGCTCACCTCAAGGACAACTGGGGATTGGTCACAAAGGCTGGCCCAGCCAATGAAGCCCAAATTCCATGAATGAAATAAAAAACAGCAGCTTCAAATTAATTCATTTCACATGATATATCTTATTTCTTTTCTATGGAAATTAAATGGTGCATTTATACAAATTTCTTCAAAATAACTTTCAACTTAGTTACACTATCAATTTCAAAGTACCCAAATTCACCTTTAAAATTATTTGAACCTACAGTTCTTATTGTAAAGCGTGAACCTACAGGCTAGCTACCTGATGACAGATTTACCTGTTTGAAAATAATCCTCGAGCCAATATTTCACTGGTAATATCAGAGATGAACTCAAGATACTTCAATTCCTCTTCTCTGCAAGGAAATGCACATAGTAGTAAGTAACCTGTAAGCACAATCTGCTCTAGTGTTTTGAGTCTTGGAAGACTGGAGGAATGAGTTAATTGCTCATCAGACAAACTTACAAGAATTTGTGTGACTTCAAATTCAAGGGCTAGGTACTAAGATCAGAGGTTATGATTTTTGGTACATTTTTCTTAGAATATTACCTATAAATTGTTAGCTTCGCAAGAAAATTGACACAGCTTTACATTGTCAAAATGTACCACCCAAAGGAAAACAATGTAATTCATGCAGCATACATAGTAAGAATGACAAATATAAAAGAAAAACAGAACTCTGACTATAACAGACAGAAATTTAAATGACTTCAAGATGTCTGACAGTTCCCAATTTGAATAACTTTGCCATTAATAACAGCCATAATGAAATAAAGCAGTGTACTTACTCAGCCTTAACTTTCTGCATTATTGATGACTTGATTCTATTTGATGAAGATAACCTGAAAATAATTGGTTTAAATAGAAGATCATTTTTGTGGTTACAATATAGACAATGGATATTAAAGTCAAATTAACCTTTTCTTGAAATGTTTTGAGTTGTAGCTGCTTGTAAAATTTCTTCATTCTATCACCATCAGTTCTTATTTAACACATTTATTTTGAAAAAACACTCTTGCAAGGTTTAAAGTACTTAATATTCTGGACATCTACTTTCACCTGAGCAGTAATATCCACCATTGTACTTTACTGGATTCCTAGGAACAATCCTTCTGATTATGCTGAATAGAAATGACACATTTTTATTTTGTATTTTGTTCTTGTGCATTCAATTATCAATGAAAATAGGTCAAATTCAAACACTGGAGTTTCATACATTATACTAAACAAAATCCTGCAACATTTGCCTTTGCATACATATAAATTAAAACAGCATAGCGACCACTACTTGGAAATATTACCAATTGTATCAGAAAACTGAAATTTGTTTTCATAATTATTGCTGGAGATTTATTTGCCATATATGAGTTCACAGGTCAGTGCAACATCGAGGGCCAAAGGGCCTGTTCTGCGCTGTATTGTTCTATAATTCAGAATTTGATAAAAAAATCCATAAATCCATAAATATAGGATCTGATGTAGGCTATTTAGTCTATTGAATTCAATGAGATTACAGCTGATTCAATAAACCACAACTCTATTTAACTGCCGTTTCCCTATAGTACTTGAGTTGCAGATCAATTAAAAATCAATCCATTGCAGTCTTGAATAAATACAATCTTAACAGCCCTATGCAGTAATGACTCCCCGCTCTGAGAGAAAAATATTCTCCTCGTCTGTCTGAAAGACGCAGTCCTTTACTTTGAGATTATGTTGTCTGGATCTAGACGCTACCTCAAGGGGAAACAACCTCTCTGTATTTAGGCTGACCAGCTCCCCAAGAAACTCATATACTTCAATATGGTCTCCTCTCATGCTTCTAAACTCCAGTGAGTATGATTCCAACCTACTCAACCTCCCCTCATACGAAAATCCCTCCATGCCTGGAATCAATCTAGTCAACCTTCTCTGGAGTGCCTTCAATGCCAGTATATCTTTCCTTAGACAAGAGGACCAAAATGGTTTACAGCATTCCAGGTATAACCTGAATATAGTTTTATGAAGATCTCTTTTTTTTTACACCATTCTCTTTGAAACTAGTACATAACTGATGACCCAAAATGCTGCTGTGTGAACTCTAGGCAAAAGATCTACTTTCTGCAAATATCTGGTGAGTGGCACAAATAATAACACTTATTTTGAAGACTATGAAGATACACAGAAAATTAAAAGAGAAATAGACAAATTAAGAGAAAAAGAAAGAGGACAAAAAAAGGCTAAATATACTAGTCTAGCCATAATAAAAGAGGGAAGAATCAGAAAAGTACAAGTTACGTACAAGACCTTAGTATGCTACAGATATTTAGATTTTTATTTGTATACATACCTTTGTACACAGTAATCATAAGGGTGTTCAAAATTTTCTAGTGGCTCATTGCAATGGAAATTGAAAGATGAAACATCCCTGACCTCTCGCTCATCATCAGAGCAAATCTATTCATTATAAACAGCCCATCAGAAAAAAAAGTGATACATCTTATCATTCTACTCAATACATGATATTTTAAATGTCACCTACTATTCTTATTGGTCAGTACTCAATGAATTTACAACTAACATACATCAATATTACAAACTGTGATGAGAGATAATGGGAACTGCAGATGCTGGATAATCCAAGATAACAAAGTGTGGAGCTGGATGAACACAGCAGGCCAAGCAGCAGCTTAGGAGCACAAAAGCTGACGTTTTGGGCTTATGAGTCTAGGCCCGAAACATCAGCTTTTGTGCTCCTAACATGCTGCTTAGCCTGCTGTGTTCATCCAGCTCCACACTTTGTTATCTCAATATTACATACTAATTATTACAATTAGAAATAATTATAACATAATAATTATATAATATAATCATTACAATTATTATAATAAAAAATTAAAATCCATTCTGCAGATATTGGCAATACTTGGAAGGTCAACATTTTTGAAAATTCATTCTAAGTTACGCTTGGAAAAATGTTGAGCCTTCTTCTCCAGTTATCACAGTTCATGAGATGTAGATAATTCATCTACTAAGTACAGAAACCGAATGACAATTAAGTAATGGCATTATATTTCCAAGTCAAGATGGTAATTGAGGGGAACTTCGGACTGATGGTGCTTTTGCCCTTATCCTTCAAAGTTATGGAGATTGTGGACTTAGAAAGAGTTGAGAAAACCAAAATGAGTTGCTGTGGTGTATTCTGTACATAGTTGTCACAACGACAATGGGGCTGATGGTGGAAGAAGTTGTTGGCTAAACTGATGGACGAGTTCCAAATCAACGTAACTACTTTGCCCTGGATAATACCCAGTGTTTTTAGCATTGTTATGCCTGCATCCATCCAGGAAAGTGGATAATATTTCACCATGCTCCTGACTTTCTCTTGTAGATGGTGATAAGGTTAATGGACATCAGGAGATGAATGATTTGTTGCAGAACTTTTAGTGGCTAGCATACTCTAGTAACTGCAAGATTTGACAGGAAGTTTAGCAATATTAAACCACTGAAGAGGAGAGATTGGGTAAACATCATGTTGTAGCTGTACAGGAACAGCTTGACTACAGACATGAATAATTCTGGATTCTTCAGCAATAAAGCCAGGATGATGTTGGAGCTCTCACTTTTTATTATAACCTGTTATGTTTTTTGGTAATACATGACGCTCATCAAAATTGCCATCTGTGATGATAAAGGGACCACAGAGGTGACCACGAAGGATTATCCATCCTGAGTTTACGTCTGAACGTGATCGTGAGTGCTTCGGCTTCAGCAACCATGTGTTATGTTCTACAACCAGGGGATGTTCATGAAAATTTACAGAACTTATAAACAATACAATTTACATCACAATTTCTAAAGCTAAATTTTTCAAAAGGATACAGTTGTATGAAGAACTTTATCACAGAATCTGAATTATATTTTGTGTAAGGAATATTCAATTTAATTGAACTTAATTAGAGCAATGCAAAGGTTAATCATTTAGCATTCTATTTAAGATTGCCTCCAGTAGAAGTGAATTATCATCTAACCTGTGATGAAGTAAAGTGTGAACGATCCTTCTTGTTCTTCAGTAAAGGGACATCTTCAGAGCTATAAATCATGAATATACCTTTATGAACTACAGTTTTAATTTAACTGCTTGAAGAACATAATGGCCTTTCAGTATTCTGTTTCTAAGAAAAGGAACAAAGTGGTCCTTAATTTACACTTTAAAATATGCATAATTCTTACAATGCTATATATTTTCTAGAATGTACACAATAGTTTGGCACAATGAATTAAAACTCTCCAGTTAATCTCTGGAATTAAGATCTTAAAATCATTGTCACTAACCAACATGTTCCAAACTGAAGCTACATTTACAGACTTGTTTCAGATTACCTGTGGGCATAATCCTATATCTTAAACTCTCTAATAATTCAAGATTGTTGCTGATTGGTAATTTCAGTAAAGTTCAACAAGTTTTTAGGCAGCAACTGAAGAGGGTTAGTTTGGTGAGATGGGTGACATGCTATTACCTTCCAAGGACAAGAAGATTCAGATCTAAAAGAGAACATGCGTTCTGGGCTGTACAGCTGAGTTCGGTAAAAAAAAGTTCCAACATAGGGAACTCGTGAGTTGGTTGGTTGTCCAGCAGTGGCTGCTGGGGACTGTGTTTCAACTCTGGGTGACATGGTGGCTCAGTGGTTAGTACTGCTGCCTCACAGAGCCAGGGACCAAGGTACAATTCCACCTTCGGGCAACTGTCTGTGTGGAGTTTGCACATTCTCCACGTGTCTGCGTGGGTTTCCTCCGGGTGCTCCGGTTTCCTCCTACTGTCCAAAGATGTGCAAGGTAGGTGGATTGACCAATCTAAATTGCCTGTAGTGTTCAGGGATGTGTAGATTAGGTGGTTATAGGGAGAATGGCCTGGGTGCAATGCACTGAGAATTGGTATGGACTTGTTAGGCCAAAGAGCCGGTTTCAACACTGTAGGGATTCCAGTAATTTTGGAAAATGTAAATTTCTAAACTAGTACAGTAAAGTAAGAATGTATAGGCACAGAGATTGTGCTGATTTGTGAATGAAGGTGAAAAATTACTACTTTAATCTCCAGTTTATATAGTTAATTGCACAAGAATAAGGTTAAAGTGTGTTCAATCAAATAAAGCTAACTAAAGTTAAAGTGAGTAACTCAAACCTTTAAGGTCAAGGCATGGCAAGACAGTTTGGCCAAGGGGAATGCTCACCCTGTGGCATTTGGGGAGTCCTGGTTACTTCTCATGATCAAGAATCACTGGCTGCACAAGCTTGAGCTTCAGGTTTCAAAACTCAAGCACCAGTGGGATGGGTCTTGACTGATGCCAGGGAGGGGTCTGAGAAAGGGTCACCGGAACGGAAATGTTAACTTTGACTTTTTGCTTCAAAAAGCTGAGCTTTTCTAGCAACTTCTGTTTTTGTTTCTGATTTACAGCATCTGCAGTTCTTTCAATTTTTATATTTTAGGCAAAGTTGGAGTAAGCATACAGAGGAGAAAAACAATATAAGGATATAATAATGTGGTTGGATGACAAAGCATGGAATGATCCTCGTTTGGAACACAAGCAAAGGCATGGATCTATTAGGTCATTTGACCTGCGTTGCAAATAATTTATAAAAGGAGTAATTAAAGCTGAAATATAATTCTAATCAAGCCAATACATAATTCATTTAAAATCAAAAAGTAAGAAAATTGTTTAGAACTAAAACCAGGGTAATTAGATATGCACAATGAGCTTCATAAATTCAGTTAGAACATTTCTGAAAGTTTTTCCACTAATCTGAATATAAAGTGATTGAGTACTGAATTTAAAGATTTTTGGAGTTAGTCAATCAAAGTATTGTTAAAAACAAAATTGATATGAATTTATGATATTTCTCTCAATTCTTCATGGCTGTAAAATTGCATTTGAGTTTATACTGAAGGGTACTGCTCTTCACGCATTCTGATGATCAACTGTGGCCGGATTTTCCAAAGGCTACAGGCATTTCTGCAGGGTAGACAGGAGCTTTGCATAGGGCCCTTGCGGAAATCTGAGCATAGCAGGCTCCGATGGAGCTACCCAGGAAAATGATGTGTAGGTTCGGTGTGTTAGCTAAGTGAAATGCAGGGTTACAGGGAAGGGGTGGGGGATGGTTCCGGGTGGGATGCTCTTCAGCGGGTCAGTGTGGATTTGTTGGGCCGAATGTTCGATTTCCACACCGTAGGGATACTATGATTCTAAAAACTTGTAAAATTGGCTGTCTGTGATGCTGAACCTCTATATCATGGATTACTGTAATTGATTGCTGTGAAAAAGGGAGCTTCACTTGTCTCTCCACGAGTGTTCTTCACAATGAAGGACCTGCCAGAATAAAGGTATGGCTTGACATTTCTTACAGGACATTTTTCCCTGGGGCGTAGAAGGTGATAGAGGTTTGTAAAATCACAAGAGGTACAGATGGGGCAGGGAGCTAAAGTCTTTTCCACAGGGTAAGGGAGGCCAAAACTAGAGGGCATAGGTTTAAGGTGAGACAGGAAAGATTTAAAAGGGATCTGAGGGGCAACTTTTTCACACAGAGGGTGGTGCAAGTATGGAATGAACTGTCAGAGGAAGTGGTCAAGGAGAGTACAATTAGAATATTTAAACATCATTTAGACGGATCCATGAACAGGAAAGGTTTACAGGGATATGGACTAAATGCAGGCAAATGAGGAACAAAAACAAATTACTGGAAAAGCTCAGCAGGTCTGGCAGCATTTGAGAAGAAAAAAATATCAGAGTTAACGTTTCAGGTCCCTGTAATCCTTCCTCAGAACTGGGTCACCAGACCTGAAACGTTAACTCTGATTTTTTCTTCACAGACACTGACAGACCCGCTCAGCTTTTCCAGCGAGTTCTGTTTTTGTTCCTGATTTACAGCATCCGTAGTTCTTTCGCTTTTTATGCAGACAAATGAGGTTAGTTCAGTTTGAGGAACCTGTTCGGCATGGACGAGTTGGACCAAAGGGTCTGTTTCGTGCTGAATGACTCTATGAGACGTGGCTAGAATTTCCAGTCAGAAATGTGTCACTCTTATTTAGGAGTAGAGTGGCAAAAATACACGATTGCCACTTACCGAAAATCCAAACCTATACTTCAATACAGAGCAAATTGCTTTTCGATTTTTATTTGTTCTATTTAAAGGTAAACTTTGGCTGAAAGTACTTCTCTCAAGAGAAGTTACTTCATCTATATCAGTATATTACTAATATAACGAAAATTTGGGCAGATAACGTCATTGATATTCTATGTAGAATTAATTCTGGAAACACAAGACAAAAAATATATTCTAGCAATTCAAAGTACCTCGTGAAATCAGTCTGTGTTTCCTGCGTCATGCATTTCTTTTTTGAGAGTTTTTTCTTCTTCACAGGAGTATAATACCGGTAACGGGCCAAGGAAGACTGTGCATCTTTCTTTAGAATGCGAGGTGTGAATTGTTGCCCACTGGTAAAACAATGGGCATGTTTCTCCAAAATGTCACCACTATATGTCTTCTGGCGTGCATCCTGAAATGATTTGTAATGCTGGCTATTTGCAAAGCTAGATGATGAACTGTGGAAAGATCTACAACATTGCCTGGGAGACACAGAAATTCTGGAGCTCACATCTGAATACCACCGACTGAAGCTTTTCTGAGTTGTTTCATTATTAATATCAGCAGTGGAAGTCAACACTGAAAAATTCCCTTTGGGAGTGACACAAGTTTGCTCAGGGGTCATGGAACCATTTGCTAGCTCTCTGGGATCCTCATTGTGTTCTAGTATGGAAGGATTCTGTTAACCAAAATGAAAATGCAATAAGTATGTGAAAATGTTATTTTTAAAGCATTGGAACAAGTCATTGTACTAGAAACTATTTACCAATTCATGATAAGGAGATTTTATACAATATAACTTCTCATATACAGTTTTCCCTTAGAAGACGTACAACTTCAAGAGAGAGCACCTAAAAACCATCCATTCAAAATGGTAACCTGCAAATATAAGTTTGTTGATTGAAGAGGATTGTAGGATAATGTTTTCAGATGCCTGCACCTCAAAAATGGCAAAGCAAATCAACCAGTTATACTTGGGTAGTAACTACTTAAATTACTCATTCATTAGGCGCTAAAGCTTACATGAAACATTGATCATATTTAACCAGAGAGCACTGTGGGTATATAAAACTTTATATCCACTGACATTGATTCAAAACCTTACAAGGAAAAAGCTTTAATCATGAAATGAACATATAGTTAATGCCAGATGATTTAAACCTTGTGCTATCTCAACAGTTTTAAATTAAACAAGGTCAATACTATGTACGATATGGTGGAAAGAGGTAGAGACAACACTCATATCTGAAGTATTAAGAAAAATTTCAACTAAGATGTTTATCAATTTTTTTTAGCAGATGTAGGCAATACGCATCAGCATCATAGCTAACTCAAACATAAGGAAGTAATAAAGAGGACTGACAAGGGCAGAGTGGTGGATGGGATCTATAGGGAACTTCAGTAAGGTGTTCATCAGGGTTCCTTATGGTAGACTGGTTAGCAAGGTTAGATCACATGGAATACAAGGAGAACTAGCCATTTGGATAAGAACTGGCTCGAAGGTAGAAGACAAAGGGTGGTAGTGGAGAGTTATTTTTCAGACTGGAGGACTATGACCTATGCGGTGCCACAAGGATCAGTACTGGGTCCACTGCTTTTTGCCATTTATATAAATTATTCGGATGTGAACATAGGAGGTATGGTTAGTAAACTTGCAGATGATAGTAAAATTGGAGGTGCAGGAGACAGTGGAGAAAGGTACCTCAGAGTTTTGAATTAGATTACCTACAGTGTGGAAACAGGCCCTTTGGCCCAACAAGTCCACACCCACACCCATCTCCCTATAACCCACACACCCCTGATAACCAGAGGCAATTTAGCATGGCTAATCCACCTAGCCTGCACATCTTTGGACTGTGGGAGGAAACCGGAGCACCCTGAGGAAACCCAGGCAGACACAGGGAGAATGTGCAAACTCCACACAGACAGTCGCTTGAGGCTGGAATCAAGCCCGGGTCCCTGGTGCTGTGAGGCTGCAGTGCTAACCACTGAGCCACTGTGCCGCCCAATGGAATCTTCATCAGATGGGCCAATGGGCCAAGGAGCGGCAAATGGAATTTAGTTCAGATAAATGTGAAGTGCTGCATTTTGGAAAGGCAAATCAGGGCAGGTCTTATACACTTAATGGCCAGGTCTTGGGGATTGTTGCTGAACAAAGAGACCTTGGAGTGCAGGTTCATAAATCGTTGAAAGGGGAGTTGCAGGTAGATGGGATAGTGAAGAAGGCATTTGGTATTACTGCCTTTATTAGTTGGTGCATTGAGTATAGGAGTTGGGAGGTCAAGTTGCAGCTGTACAGAACATTGGCTACTTTAGGCACATTCCTGGTCTCCCTCCAATAGGAAAGATATTGTGAAACTTGAAAGGGTTCAGAAAAGATTTAGAAGTATGATGCCAGTATTGGAGGGCTTGAGCTATAGGGAGACACTGGGGTTATTTTCCCTGGAATGTTGGAAATTGAGGGGTGACCTTATAGAGATTTACAAAAGCATGAAGGGCATGGATAGAGTAAACAGACAATGAGGATCCCAGAGAGCTAGCAAATGGTTCCATGACCCCATGACTTCATAGGGAAGTCCAAAACTAGACAGCATAGGTTTAGGGTGAGAGTGGAAGATTTCAAAAGGGACCTAAGGGCAACTTTTTCATGCAGAGCTTGTTGCATGTATGGAATGAGCTGGTACAATGACAACAATTAAAAGGCATCTGGATGGGTGTATGAATAGGAAACGTTTACAGGGATATGGGCCAAATGCTGGCAAATGGAACGAGACTTGTATAGGATATCTGGTCAGCATGGCTGAGTTGGACTGAAGGGTCTGTTTCTCTGTGTATATCTCTATGATTCTATGATTGTGCCACATATTACTCTGGCAACAGTCACAGTCAATATTACTTTATGTGATCACTGACCTAGTACTAACATCTACACCTTAAGGACGTTTAATATTTCTTTTCAGCACCAAGTAACTTCAAAGAGCACGGTTTTCCCCAGTTACCTGATGTCCAGTCATACGTGCTCAAGAGCAAATGCAATACTCTCAAAATAGGAGGATTGAAGATGTTTCTGATATTGAGTTTCAGATATTGATTTTAACATTTCCAATGTCTATAAGCAAATGGCTTATTGCAGAAGTTGTGGGCAAGAACAAAATAGAAACCACAAACTTTGTTTTAACTGACACCTTATCAACCTTATCTAACACTCTTGATAAATTAGTAAAAATTCTCTACCTCAAATACCATCACTTACCGTAATATCCGAGTACTTATGCTCCAAATAAAGTATAACAGTGATGTGTATACCCCCTGCATTACATTTCTATTACATTCTATGTGTTTTTAACATTGATTTTAGGAGGTGCATTGATGTTTTTGATTAGATTTTTTGAGGGATTTTGATGTCTTGAAGCTTCACTTGGTCAGGGTTTACTGCGGTTATGCATACCGCTTGATTAGAACATTTGATCAGCTGGCACACTCCTGGTTCCATTGGAGTCTGTTAATAAAAAGTTTGCTGTACTTTTATTTACCATATATTACTAGAAATGCAACCGAGACACTGTTCCATGGAGAAACACATGAAAAGTTTTTGCTTGGGGAAGTGAACTGCTGTCCAAATGGAGGTTGAAGATCTGCAGAGTAATCATAGTGGCCTGCAGTCCACTTTGAATTTTTTCTTCATAGTCAGACAATAGGGGCAGGTCTGGGCATCTCATGTGAACCAATATTTTCAGCAGTCACTTAATTGAAATCAAGGTACTACTCACAACTATTGGACAAAAACAGTGGAAAATAAGAGTAGGCAAATATGATTATAGCTCATCATCTAACACAACACCTTGCTCCCACTCTCTACCCATATCTTTTGATCCCATTGGCCCTAAGGGCCATATGTAACTCCTTCTTAAAAACGATTCAATGTTTTGACCTTAACTGTTTTCTGTAGCAGATAATTCCATTGGCTCTACACTCTGGGTGAAGAAATTTCTTATCTCAGTCTTAAATGGCCATCGCCTTTTCTTTACACCATGAGCATTGGTTCTGGACTCCTTTGTCATTGGGAACATTCCTGCTTTGCTTACCTGATGGAGTCAGAGTTTTACAGTACATGAACAGACCCTTCGGTCCAATTTGTTTGGGCTGACCAAATATCCTAAATTATATTAGTCTAATTTACCAGCATTTGGCCCATCTCCCTATAAAACTTTCTGTTAATCCTGATGTTTTACAAATGTTGTAATTGTACCAGCCTTCACCACTTCCTCAGGCAGCTCATTCCATACACACACCACCCTCTGCATGGAAAAGTTACCACTTAGGACCCTTTATTATCTTTCCTCTCTCTCCTTAAACCTTTTCCCTCTAGTTTTGGCACTCCCCAAACCCTGGAAAAAAGACTTTGTCTATTCACCCTACCCATGCCCCTCATGATTTTATAAATCTCTTTGAGGTCACCCCTCAGTCCCCGGCACTCCAGGAAAAATAGCCCCAGCCTATTGAGCCTCTGACTGTGGTTCAAACTCCCCAAAACATTTCTGCACTCTTTTGCATTTAACAACAGAATTTTATAGGAATCTACGAGATTACCCTGTTATTCTTCTAAACTCAACTGAATATAGTTGTAACTGATCCCGACTCTCTTCATCTATCGGTTCTGCCACCTCAGGATGTCTGGTATACCTTTGTTGTACTATGTCCATAGGCAGAAGATCCTTCCTTTGATAAGGAGACTAAATCTGCTCAAATACTCCAACTATGGCATCACCACGGCAATGCACAATTGCACCAAGACATCCCTGCTCCTGTATTGAATCATCTCATTATGAAAGTCAACATATTGTTTGCCTCTTCACCACCTGCTGCACCTGCATGCTTACTTTCAGTGACTGGCGTACTAGGACACCCAGGTCTTGTTGCACCTCCCCTTTTCCCAATCTATAACCATACAGATAATTTGCCTTCCTATTTTTCAACCAATGTGGGCAATTTCACATTTATCCATATTATTCTTGATCTGACATGCATTTGCCCACTTACTCCAATTATCCAAATCACTTGGGACCTTCTCTGTATCCTCCTCACAGTACACCTTTGCACCCAGCTTTGTGTCATATGCAAACCTGGTGAAATTACCGAGGACAGCCATTGAGGGTCGTAACCAAATGGACGATGGTGTTCATACGTTGAGGTTTTAGAACTCATTGTTCAGTCCTTAAGGCTGTAAATTGCTTCAGTGGAAAATGAGGCGCTGTTTCTCCAGCTTGCAATGTGCTTCACTGTGATGTTAGTATGAGGGCAAGATGGTGGATTGCAATGGCAAACAACTGAAAGGTCAGGATTATTTTTATTGACAGAGAGCAGGTGCTCTATAAAGCTGTCACCCTGTCTAAATTTTGTCTCACCATAAACAGAAGACCACATTATGAACAGCAAATATAGTAAACTATATTGAAATAAGTACAAGTTAATCACCTGGAAGGCATGGTTCGGGCCTTGGACAGAGAAAATAGAGGACATGATTGCCATACAAAAGTGAAGAAGTGTTAGGAGTGACAGCAGAGTGGACCAAGATGTCATGGAAAGAACAGATCTGACAAAATATTAATATACAGATGTGTTTGATGTTGGCATCCTGTTTGAGAATAAATAGCAAAGTTAGCGAGTTTTGAGAAGATTTGAAGCTCAGGTTGAGGTTCTGGATGTGAGTTTGCTCACTGAGCTGGAAGGTTCGTTTTCAGACCTTTCGTCACCATTCTAGGTAACATCATCAGTGAGCCTCCGACGAAGCGCTGGCGTTATGTCCCGCTTTCTATTTATCTGGTTAGGTTTCCTTGAGTTGGTGATGTCATTTCCGGTGTTGGTGGTGCCATTTCCTGTTCTTTTTCTCAGAGGGTGGTAGATGGGCCCCAAATCAATGTGTTTGTTGATGGAGTTCCAGTTGGAATGCCATGCTTCTAGGAATTCTCGTGCGTGTCTCTGTTTGGCTTGTCCTAGGATGGATGTGTTGTCCCAATCAAAGTGGTGTCCTTCCTCATCTGTACGTAAGGATACGAGTGATAGTGGGTCATGTCTTTTTGTGGCTAGTTGATGTTCATGTATTCTGGTGGCTAGCTTTCTGCCAGGTTGTCCGATGTAGTGTTTGTCACAGTTCTTGCAAGGTATTTTGCAGATGACGTTCGTTTTGTTTGTTGTCTGTATAGGGTCTTTTAAGTTCATTAGCGGCTGTTTTAGTGTGTTGGTGGGTTTGTGGGCTACCCTGATGCCAAGAGGTCCGAGTAGTCTGGCAGTCATTTTGGAAATGTCTTTGATGTAGGGGAGAGTGGTTATGGTTTCTGAGCCCGTTTTGTCTGTTTGTTTGGGTTTATTGCTGAGGAATCGGTGGACTGTGCTCAGACCCATAGTGTCGCTACCTGGAACACCAACCTACAGATTAGCCAAGGAACTACACCAAAGACTAAAAGACCTAGTAGAAGACTCCCACCACTCCATTCGCTCCACCCAAGAATTCCTGAACAGCATCAAAAACACCAAGATAGAAGAGGATGAAATAATCATCTCCTTTGACGTAACAGCCCTGTTCATATCCATCAACATCAACCTGGCCAAAGAAACACTGACTACACTATTAGAAGAACCGAAGACACATACACCAGACACCACCAACCTCATCAGCAAGGACAACATCATCAAGCTAGTGGACCTATGCCTCACCACCCACTTCACTTTCAATAACAAAACCTATAGACAAACCAACGGTACACCCATGGGATCCCCGATATCAGGGTTCTTAGCAGAGGCAGTAATGCAGAGACTCGAACAAACGGCTCTGCCAATCATCCAACCCAAACTTTGGGTCCGCTATGTGGATGACACCTTTGTCATCACTAAACAAAACAAATTAGAGGAAACCTTCAAGACCATCAATAATACCCTTTACTGACATAACATTCACAAAAGAGGAGGAAAACAACAACAAACTGCCATTCCTAGATGTCACAGTAGAGCGAACAGCCAATGGGGAACTTCAAACCAGCGTCTACAGGAAAACAACACATAGGGACCAAATACTGAACTACAGGAGCAACCATCCCAACACCCACAAACGAAGCTGCATTAGAACATTATTCCAACGAGCCACCACACAGTGCAGCACAGAGGAACTACGCAGAGCAGAGGAAAATCACCTATACAGCGTATTCAAAAAGAATGGGTACCCAATGAACACAGTCCACCGATTCCTCAGCAATAAGCCCAAACAAACAGACAAAACGGGTTCAGAAACCATAACCACTCTCCCCTACATCAAAGACATTTCCGAAATGACTGCCAGGCTACTCGGACCTCATGGCATCAGGGTAGCCCAAAAACCCACCAACACACTAAAACAGCAGTTAATGAACTTAAAAGACCTATACAGACAACAAACAAAATGAACGTCATCTACAAAATACCTTGCAAGAACTGTGACAAACACTACATTGGACAAACTGGCAGAAAGCTACCCACCAGGATACATGAACATCAACTAGCCACAAAAAGACATGACCCACTATCACTAGTATCCTTACATACAGATGAGGAAGGACACCACTTTGATTGGGATAACACATCCATCCTAGGACAAGCCAAACAGAGACATGCACGAGAATTCCTAGAAGCATGGCATTCCAACCGGAACTCCATCAACAAACACATTGATTTGGAGCCAATCTACCATTCCCTGAGAAAAAGAACAGGAAGTGACATCACCAACGCAGGAAATGACATCACCAACCCAAGGAAACCTAACCAGATAAATAGAAAGCGGGACATAACACCAGCGCTTCGTCGGAGGCTCACTGATGATATTACCTAGAATGGTGACGAAACGTCTGAAAACTAACCTTCCAGTTCAGCGAGCAAACTCACATCCAAAATAGCAAGGTTTTTGCAGGAAGACAATGACCTTTTGTCTTCTTAATATTGAGAAAACTGGTGGTCTTCCAAGATGGATGCTGTACCAACTTTCTTGCAATAAAAGAGGATCAAAAATAGTGGTGGTTCAGCAGATCTGGATCCTGTCAAGATGAATGCACAGAACAGGTGTGAGGTTAGGAAGAAGGCAATTACATTTTAAATGAAACAAAATTTCAGATCTGCTGGATGATGCTGGAAGAGGTGCAGAAGAATTCGCGTATTTTAGTTATGAAGAAAGTCTGGATGGGCTCAGATTGTTTTCTTTAGAACAGAGAAGGCAGGGGGTGGGACCTGTCTGAGACATACAAGATTATGACACGCATGGACAGGCTGGATAGGAAGCAGCTTTTCCCTTTAGTTTAAGGGTCAATAACAAACGGGCATAATTTTAATGTGGAAGGCAAGAGGTTTAGAGGGGACTTGATGAAATTTTCTTTCACCCAGAGGATGGTGGGAATTTTCAATACAATATCTGGGAGGATGGTAGAAGCAGGAATCTTCACGCGTTTAAGTAGTACATGAATGAGCACTTGAAATGTCATAACATTCAAGGTGTTGGGCCAAGTGCTGGAAAGTAGGATTAGTGAAGATACAGGATAACAAAGTGTGAAGCTGGATGAACACAGCAGGCCTAGCAGCATCTCAGGAACACAAAAGCTGATGTTTCGGGCCTAGGCCCTTCATCAGAGAGGGGGATGGGGAGAGGGTTCTGAAATAAATAGGGAGAGAGAGGGAGGCGGACTGGAGGTGGAGAGAAAAATTAATGAAGATACATCTGTGCAGACTTGGTAAGCTGATGGGCTGTGCTGCATGAATCTATTAATCTACGAATCTACCACAGTGTATATCACTGCCGATCAGAATTAGTTTATAAGTTACCTCAATGGAACACTTCTGTTTAACTTGAGCAGTTTATGACTATGTTCAAGATTTTGGAACACACTCACTGTAAGTACCAGTTAATTTCAAGACAGGAAGTTGATATTCTTTATAAGTGCTAACAATTGGGAAGATCATGAAAGATTTTCAAAGTGTAGTATAGGATGCCACAGGATTCTGCCATGTTAAATTAATAAGTGCAATTCATTCTGCTGAACTTTCCTTGGAGTTATGGCAATATGTTGGCTTAATGGTCAAGTAAATTTGACACTCCAATTGGTTTAGTTCAGAAACTCTGTTGAAAAGTGAAGTACATCGTCCAAGAAGGTAAACTTACTAAATGTGGCTAGGTACCTTCTCCTGAAAGGAAAAATAATCATCATTGCTAATTGTAATTCCTTTCACAGCTTCATGACTTTCTTCACAATATATCATTTCTTCAACCAGCAAAAATCTTGCAGACTATTTGAACTGACTGTTAAACAACAATTTTTGTCCCAGAATAGAGTTTTAAAAATCACATTCATTGCAAAGAAATACTATTCAGTACTTAGAAATATGATCAAAAGCAGGAAATTTCTGCAGGATGTTAAAAAAATTTGTCCTCGGGATGCAGGCACTAGCCGGCATGTCCTGTATTTGTTGCCAATTCTGAATTACCTTTGAGAATGCGTTGATGAAGTGGTTTCTTCAAGTATGATAGTCCATGGAAAATGTTGACTTATATGCAGCAGCTAGGGTTGGGCGGTAGGAGGAAATGATAGGTGGAGAACGAGCCCAAAGAGAGGGAAGAACAGTTAGGCAGACAAAGGAGTAGATAGTGATCTGGCTAGGAGGGTGAAAAACTAATAATCGGGACTATTAGTGGCTAACAATGGGTGGCATGCAATAGCAGATTATGTGATATCACAGCCTGGTTGTAGGGGTTGGTGTAAGGACATGGGAGAGTTTAGGCCCTAAAGTTATTGAACTTGATATTGAGTCCAAAAGGGACCAGTGACCCCAGGTGATTTCTCCCAGTTCCTCCGTTTCTGTCACATTTGTTTCAATGATGCCAACTTCAACAAGGAAGCCTCTGCAATGTCAGAATTGTCGAACTTGCAGAGATTGAAGAGGTATGGTGGGATGACGCTTTTGGACAACAGCACTACAAGCTATTTTTAATTTTACAAAATCTGTCTTCTGACTTCTAATTATATAATGCAAACAGATTTTGGTGAGCTCAAGATGTGTTGGTAATTGACTAAAGACTTTACATTCTATAGTGATGTTCAATGAACTTAAGCAAAATGTTATAACTCTGAAATTACGTTCACATTTATCAGAAGCAAACATACCTGGATAGTTTCTGTTACAGTTAACCTTCCACTGCTACCAGAGCTGGACCAAGATTCTGATCTTGTAGGGACAAATCCTTTTTTGTATTTAGTTTGTAGATTCTGCTTCTTCAGTTGGTCTTTATCTTAAGAACAAAAGAAGCAATTTAAAATTAGGTTAATGCTTTACTATATTTTCATGTTCGCTTCAAGATGTGTATTTAGAATAAAATATGAAGCACTAAGTCTGCCAAATTTTGCTTCAATTTGGCTTTTTCATCTCATAGATCGCTTACATTTATGGGCCTCAGCTGTCACTGTGGCAGTGTTGGTATGGCATCATATTTGCTCTAGTAAACAGAATAAGTATGTGCAGCCAAAATAAACAGGGTTTATTGGATATTCTGATTTCTTTTGAAATTCAAGGTCTATATTTGAAGGCATGCACAAAAGGCAATTCCTGCACAAGTGAATTTGACAACAATTTCAGGAGAAATTTAAGCATTGCTGAGTAGGTAATTTTGTCAGAGCAAGTGATCCGGGGTAGAAATTGGTCTTGGGCAGTGGTGCAAATAAACATTATTGTATTGGCTCAACACCTTTATATGTATTTTACTAAATTAATTCTATTAATTGCAATATAACTGAACATCTGATACATATAGTGGGCAGATGGTGCGCTACTATTTAGTTTGCATTATAACCATAGTCAAGTTAAAACACAATCTTGTTTAATTTGTTGCCATAAACTGCAACAGCTTAACTTCTGCATATTCCAATTCCTAGAAAAAAGTAGCCTAACTGCTATTTTCCTTAAAATAGTCAAACATTCCTAGTTACCATAGATCCTATGTTACATGCTTTCCTGACTTTACTTACAACAAATGAATTACTTACATTTTACGCTCAACAGCATGCTTTTTGGAACAGAACAATCCACTGTAGCTGAAAGGATAAGAAGTACAATTAACTTTTAAAAGAGATTGAACACTCTTTCAGTAGCAACATCTTAGAATTATATAGAACGACCAAAAAAGGCCATTTGCACTTCTATTGTACGTTGCCATTTATGATTTAATTACATGAGCCTCCTTATTTAATCCATGTGGCAGGTTCTTTTATCTCACATGCATTCATCTGCTTGCATGTTTCTATAGAAGAGATGTCTGATTTGCTGAGTATTTCCAACATTTTTGTTTTTTTTAATTTCATATTTCCAGTATCAAAATATTTACTTTGAATTCGTGTTTAATTAGTGTGTTTCACAGATGCTGCCAGATCTGCTGAGTTCCTCCAGCAATTTATGTTTTTGTTTCTTTTAATTCATTGTTACTTCTTTTCTGGGAATGTCCCCTTTAAAGAAGTTCTGCAGTTCTTGTACATGGTTTCAACAAAGCTCAGCAGAAGCTCAAGGGGCATCACTTTATCTTTTGACTAAGCACTTCACACCTGACTAGACAGAATAATTTCAGAACCTGCATCTCTAAGCATTATCAGTCCACAGAAAAGTTATCAAAATGCAACATGCGTTAATTGTGTATTAATTATGTTTAATTGCATAAAGATGGTCAACATTAGTGGGTGGTTCATATGTATGACTATAAATAGGAAAGGTCTGAAACTGTAGTTGTTGGGTGAAGAGCTGGATGGTTATCCCATTTGCCTCCATGAATAAATGCTCAGAAAAACATGTAATGGTTAGGCTCAAGTTCTATCGTTCACTTGACATTCTGGAGTGTAACAATATGAACTTTGTTTATTTATTCACTGATTTCTATCATTTTCTCTTTATATTTCAGATTTCCTACCAGATAGGAGTTCAAACACATCATCTGCCATAAAAAATTGCTTGCTTGCAAGCATTCGCTCATACCAGCAGGGCTTTAGGACATAATTTGGAATCACTTAATTGCCAATAAAATCTCCTTCAAAATGTAACTGACAGAATGGTTGGCAAAAACTCTCCTGTCTAATCTAAATTATAACTTTCAGCTTTGTGACTGCATTTTTGCCTCTGAGTGAGAAGATGCCCGTAAGTCTAAGGCCAGACATGTATGGAGAGTGGGTCTCCAAATCTGAATTCTGGGTTGGAGTCAGCTGTGACAATTTCTCCAATAGGTGTGGATGGGTGCATCTCTACTGATGAATTTGAGAGTCAATAAACCTTTGACTGTATAACTTACCTTCCTATTGGCTAGCATAAAGATAATTACGCATGGATGAAATATTTATAAAAATACAGTAGAAAGGTGCAGGTGTAGGCTATTTGACCCCTTGAACCTGGTCCACCATTCAATATGATGGCAGCTGATCAACAAGCTCAAAACCCTATTCCCACCTCCCCTCATATCCCTCCATCCCCTAAGTCACAACAGCTATATTTACTTACCTCTCAAAAACACATAATTTTCAGCATCAACCACTTTCTGTGATAGCGAATTCCACAGGTTCATTATTCTCTGGTTGAATAATTTTCTCCTCACCTCAATCCTAAAATGTTTAATCCTAATCCTTAAACTATAACCCCTGGCTCTGGGCTTCCCCATCACCGGGAACATCCTTCCTATAGCTAACTCTCCAGTCTTATTAGAATTTTGTAGGTTTCTATGACAGTCCTCCCTTATTCTTCTAAACTCCAGTGAATACAATCTTAACTGACTCAACTTCTCGAACTTCAATCCTGTCATCCCAGGAATCAAATTGCCCAACCTTCGCTGCACTGCCTAAAAAGCAAAAACATTCTTTCTCAGATACAGAAACCAAAGTGCAGAGAAAATTTCAGGAGTGGCCTCACCAATGTCCAATACAATTGCAGCAAGATATCTTTACTCCTGTACTCAAATCGTCTTACTACAAAGGCCAACATTTGGCATTCCTTTACTGCCTGCTGCACAACGACACCCTCTCACAATTTAAACTTAAACAGCCATTCAAATAATAATCCACCATCTTATTTGTGCTATCAAAATGGATAACCTCACATTTATCCACATTATACTGTATCTGCCCAGCATTTGCCCATTTATCCACATTATACTGTATCTGCTATGCATTTGCCCACTCACTCAGCCTATCCAATCACACTGCAACATCTCTGCATCCTCCTCACAGTTTACCCTTCCAACCAGCTTTGTGTCTCATGTAAATTTTGAGACATTGCATTTAACTCCTTCATTTAATTAATTAAGATATATTGTGAGGAGCTGAAATCCTAGTACCAATCCCTGCAGTACCTCACTACTCACTGCCTGCCATTCAGAAAAAGACCCATTTATTTCCATTCTTTCTTTCTTGTCTGCTAACCAATTTTCTATCCCTTTCAATACACTACTACAATCCCATGCGCTTTAACTATACACATTACTCTCTTATGCGGGACTTCGTTGAAAGCCTTCTAAAGTTTAAATAAACCATCTCCATTGGTTCCTCATGATCAACTCTACTAGTCGCATCCTTGAAGAATTCCGATAGATTATTCAAGCATAATTTCCCTTTTGTAAATCCATACTAACTGTGACTAATTCTACCACTGTATCTTAAGCATCTGCTATAAAATCCTTGATAATGGATTCTAGTACCTTCTATCAACACCGGACTCACTGGTCTATAATCCTACGTTTTTTCTCTATCTACCTTTTTAAATGGTGGGATTACATTAGCTATTCTCCATTCTGTAGGAACTGTTCTAAAGTTTAAAGAATATTGGAAGATGGCCACCAATGCATTCACTACTTCTAGGGTCACTTCCTTAAATGTTATGGGATGTACATTATCGGGCTCTGGGGATTTATCAACCAAATAATTTCTTCAAAATCACTTCACTGTTAATGTAGATTTGCTTCAGTTCCTCTCTCTCACTACACTCTCTGTTCCTCATCATTTCTGGTACATTATATATGTCCTCATTTATGAAGGCTGAAGTGAAGACAGAATTCAAGTTCATCAGCCATTGCTTTGTTCCCTATTATAAATCCTAGTGTTTCTGACTGTAAGGAATCTAAATTAGTTTTAACTAATATTTTCTCTTTGTATACCTACAGAAACATTTACAGTAAGTTCTTATGTCTCCACAAGCTAACGTTCAAACCTTATTTTCCCCTTCTTTATCGATCCCTTGGTCCTTTTTTGCTGATTTCTACACTTATCCCAATCCTCAGGTCTATTGTATTTTTCTTGCCGATTTGTCTGCCTCTTTTTTTGCATCTAACACTACTTTTAACTTCCCTTGTAAGTCATGGCTTGGCCGTTTTGCATGTTGTAGCCGATCAAACTGTTAATCACTCTGTGAATCCCTACTTCATTGCAAGGAGACCAAAACAACAATTGTGAGTGTATAGTCCATTTCTCACAACAATGAGAAAATTACCTAGTTCATTTTGCTCAAACTATATTCTCCAGTGTGCTAAATACCTGCAAAATTAGCTAAGAGAGTAATCATATTATAGGAATTCTGAAGGACTGAAATTCTTAACAGCCATGCAGACATACAACACAGTACATTACACGTTACCTTTGGCAGAGAGGATTCTATTGTAATGGGAAGTCATGTGACTCTGGATTAGGTATGGGTCCATCAAATTCGTGGAAGGACCTACACTGTAAGCTGTAAGGACAAAGGTTGAATGCATTACATACAAAAACAAATAAGGGATGCTTTTAACATGATGAATGACTGTAAGGACATTAGAGGCATTGACGATCAACATATCATTTAATACGAAATTTACATGAGGGTTCATGAAGAAGACTTTAGCAGTTTTTCCATCCTAATTACTTTCTCAATAATAATTGTGTTCATATAGTAGCTTTAATGTAGTAGAATGCCCAATGGGACCTCACAAGAACAATATCAAATAACATTTCTCAATGGTGATATCAAGGCAGACTAGCTGTCACACAGGATACAATGAGTTATTTTGAAGAAGAGGGTCGGTCGTTCAAATCAGGGTATCATAAAAAATATCAACTTTGGTCCAGGAAAGGAAGTTAGGTGATCACTAGTTCACTGAGAATAGAGGTTAACAAGGGAGAATCAACAGAAAATTTGTTTGGCGGATTAGGCAAGTGGAAGGAAGTGCCTGAGGCAGCTGAGTTTACGCTGTCAATCTTGGTGACAAAGAAGTCCTTTACTAGTTAAGGTTGATGACAGAAGAGGTAAGGCAAAAGAGATTTATGAAGATAGCTTGTAGTGAAGAAGAGAAATTGTCGCAGAGGACAGCAGGATCTAATAATTCTTTGCTTTGTCCAGCAGATGGCTAACTTAAAACTTCCTAGGCACTTCACAAAGATATTAAGAACAAATTATAGCACTCAACAATGTAAGACAGTATTAGAGGTGATGTCCAAAGTCTTGGTCAAAGAGCTAGATTATAATGTACATCTTAAAGAAAGAAAAAAAGAAATAGTCAGGCAAAGAGATTTAAAGGTAAGAGTTCCAGATTTTAGAGCCTAGGGAGCTGAAAGAATAATTGTCAATGGTACTATAATTAAAACTGAGATGCTTTAGAGGTCAAGCGTAGTGTTACTATGTGTAAAAGGAGTTTGTAATTTTTTTTAACATGAGAAAGGGCTAGAGGTGTGGTGCTTCGAATGCAAAAAAAGGCTGAGAGCTCTCACATTAGATGCAGTAAAACATTACACAATCATTGTTAAAAAAAGCACATAACGGACCCGTTTGATCCATTGTGTCAATGCTGGCTCTAAGCAAACTATTCGGTTAGTACCATGCTTTTGCTCTTTCTTGTAACCCTGTTGTTATTTCTACTTCAAGAATTTATGTAATTGCCTTCAGAAATTTATTCAATCTGCCTCCACCACCCTAACAGTCAGACAATTCCAGATGTTCGATAAGAAAAGAAAGGTTTTCTTATGTCTCTCAAGATAACAATGTGTGGAGCTGGATGAACACAGCAGGCCAAACAGCATCTTAGGAGCACAAAAGCTGACGTTTCGGGCCTAGGCCCTTCATCGGAAAATCCTTATGTCTTTTCTGGTTCCTTTCCTAATCATCTAAAATAGGATCCACTGATGACTAACCTTGTAGCGAATGGAAACAATTTTTAAAAAATTCTCTCTCAAAAACTTCAGGTTTTTAGTACTTCAATCAAATCTCCCCTTAACCTTCTCGACCCTAAGGAGAAAACTCCAATCCAGTGCTTATCTAGTCCGTCAGTCATCCATCCTCTGGCAACAATCATTCTCTAGTAAGTTTTCTCTTATGCCTTGGAATCCTATCCAAAACATAGAACATAGAACATAGAACATAGAACAGTACAGCACAGAACAGGCCCTTCAGCCCACGATGTTGTGCCGACCATTGATCCTCATGTATGCACCCTCAAATTTCTGTGACCATATGCATGTCCAGCAGTCTCTTAAATGACCCCAATGACCTTGCTTCCACAACTGCTGCTGGCAACGCATTCCATGCTCTCACAACTCTCTGTGTAAAGAACCCGCCTCTGACATCCCCTCTATACTTTCCTCCGACCAGCTTAAAACTATGACCCCTCGTGTTAGCCATTTCTGCCCTGGGAAATAGTCTCTGGCTATCAACTCTATCTATGCCTCTCATTATCTTGTACACCTCAATTAGGTCCCCTCTCCTCCTCCTTTTCTCCAATGAAAGAAGTCCGAGCTCAGTCAACCTCTCTTCATAAGATAAGCCCTCCAGTCCAGGCAGCATCCTGGTAAACCTCCTCTGAACCCTCTCCAAAGCATCCACATCTTTCCGATAATAGGGCGACCAGAACTGGACGCAGTATTCCAAGTGCGGTCTAACCAAAGTTTTATAGAGCTGCAACAAGATCTCACGACTCTTAAACTCAATCCCCCTGTTAATGAAAGCCAAAACACCGTATGCTTTCTTAAAAACCCTGTCCGCTTGGGTGGCCATTTTAAGGGATCTATGTATCTGCACACCAAGATCCCTCTGATCCTCCACACTGCCAAGAATCCTATCCTTAATCCTGTACTCAGCTTTCAAATTCAACCTTCCAAAATGCATTACCTCGCATTTATCCAGGTTGAACTCCATCTGCCACCTCTCAGCCCATCTCTGCATCCTGTCAATGTCCCGCTGCAGCCTACAACAGCCCTCTATACTGTCAACGACACCTCCAACCTTCGTGTCGTCTGCAAACTTGCTGACCCATCCTTCAATCCCCTCATCCAAGTCATTAATAAAAATTACAAACAGTAGAGGCCCAAGGACAGAGCCCTGTGGAACACCACTCACCACTGACTTCCAGGCAGAATATTTTCCTTCTACTACCACTCGCTGCCTTCTGTTGGCCAGCCAATTCTGTATCCAGACAGCTAAGTTCCGCTGTATCCCATTCCTCGTGACCTTCTGAATGAGCCTACCATGGGGAACCTTATCAAATGCCTTACTGAAGTCCATATACACCACATCCACAGCTCGACCCTCATCAACTTATCTAGTCACATCCTCAAAGAACTCGATAAGATTTGTGAGGCATGACCTGCCCCTCACAAAGCCGTGTTGACTGCATTTGATCAAGCCATGCTCTTCCAGGTGGTCATAAATCCTATCCCTCAGAATCCTTTCTAACACCTTGCAGACGACAGACGTGAGACTTACTGCCAGCAGTATCCAAAACGGTATACTTATTGCTGAGGGGAATGCCCACAGGGGATCTCTGCACTGTCTGTCTGTCCCCTTTCCTCCCCCTAACTGTAACTCATCTATCCTTGTCCTGAGCCTTAGGAGTGACCAACTCCCGGTAACTCCTCTCAATTACCCCCTCTGCCTCCCGAATGATTCGTAGTTCCTCCAGCTCCAGCTCCATTTCCCTAACACGGTTTTCAAGGAGCTGTAGTTGAGTGCACTTCCCGCAGATGTAGCCAGCGGAGACGAAAACATGCAAAGATTTTTGTTAAGAAATGAAAAGCTCATTTTCCTGTACATCTTTCACAACTTTAGGATGTCTAACAGCAGTTTACAGCCAATGAAGTATGTTTGAACTTTAGTTACTATTATAAGATAGAATATTTCAGATATTGCCTGACAAGATATTCATATTTGCACTCGCTTGACATTGTAAATTAACTGGGAGAAAAGGGTAGCGGAAATACATCTAGATTAAGTTAAGTTTACAACGTAATTCTGGCGTTCTTTCTAAGAATTCCACTTTTTAGCACCCATTCGCTCTGCAAATGTTATTTTGTCTCCAAGTTGATGTACCTGGCTTCCAGCATCTTGCTTCTGAGCAGAGGATGTTACAAAATCAGAATGTACACTCTTTGAAATGCAAGCCTTGTTGCCCTCCATTATGCTGAAAACATAGAGCACATTCGGATGGCATTCACCAGAAGTACAACACAGGATAAACAGGTCATGACTTGAAACCAGAACTGCAATTCTGGGGCTGTGAAAGTTAATGCCACGGCTTTAAAAAAATGTGTTCAGCAGCTCACTGGCTGATGTATTATTGCAGAAATATTTGGTGTTTCCCAAAGATTTTTAAAATTCCTTGTGTACAGGAGGAGTCATGGTGTATAAATTGAAGGATTTGTCCTGGCTACAAGATTATATAAACATTACCAGCTTCCAGGGTGTAGTGGAATATATTTCCCCTGTACTGCAGGGCAAATAAGCAGGGATGGCACAAAGTAGGACAAGCTGCCAGGAAGAGGAAGAGCTAAGAGAGGAAGAAGAACTGGAAGGAAAAAAGCAAAGAACAATTGAAAGAGAAAGAGGAGCTGGAAGTAGAAAAGGCAGAAGAGCTAGAAGAAGAAACAAAGTTGACTCTCAGCATGAGACCATATCCATCCAAGATTTCCAAGGAGCAATCCTCTTCCTGGAATCACAGCAAAACATATTGTATTAAACATCTCTGCTTGAGGGGACCTCACAGAAATACATCATCTGCTGCAACTATAAAGCAGGCTGAGAATAGCATTGCTAGTTGCAGTGACGATGATAATGGCTATAATGGTTTATGCATCTAACTCCTTCCAGGCTTCATTAGGTGACAAGACCAACATCTCCCAGTTGTTATTTGAAGTTGTACAAGATATGTCACAAAGGATCTGTAGCCTAAAAAGGCTGAATATGTTTCATTCTTACTTGCCAGGAATAAGGTGGTAAAGTAAGCTGTGGCTTTACCAAGAATTGCAGGCTTCTACATAGTACAGTGCCACTGACTGCAAGCATCTTGTTTTGGAGACGCCATATGTCAACTTTGACGTCACTAGTGAATCTCGGCTATTATTTGGCTCATGATTGCAATGTGAAACCCACATATACATTGGCAGCATGCATGTATATATGCATACATTCAAAAGCCATGTGGATAGGAAGGGAGATAACAAAGTGTGGGGCTGGATGAACACAGCAGGCCAAGCAGCATCTTAGGAAGGGACTCCATCAACATGCAGCTGATACGTATCATATTGTGCAGCTCAATGTCCACTATCTTGGCAGCTATCATGCTTCCTTCATTCGACAGACTGCTACAACATCTGCTTTTGAACTACAACAACAAACAAGAGAATGGTTTTGATGGACACAGCTTTCCTTTGGGATATGGCTCATGACTCCAGTGTGCAAATGCATGCACAGGTTGACAAAATGCATGCGCATATATGAAAGCCATGCTGCCACTCACAATATGACACAGCAAAACCTATAATGGGAATGCTCAGACAGTACCCCTGCCACTTGGATTGTTGTGGAGGAGCCCTGTATTACCAGGAAAAGCAGGTATTGAGAGCTCAAATAACAAGTAACAAACTTGCTACCCTGAGGGTCCAGTCCTTGTGAGGCAGAGAAATGGAGGTAAAGGTGGTGGCAACCAACACAGCTCCTTTTTGATTAGGCTGTCTGTGATTGACTCATTTACTCCAATACTTAACTCCAATTTCCCATTCATCAACAGCTTACATCTTTACCTTCCCTCTGTTGCCACCTTCGAGGCATTCTTTTGCCACAACAATAATAAAAGCCAGCAGAAAAACACTTCAAATCAAACTTATTATGTCAAACTATTCCTGCAAACATGAAATTATCATTCTTTTTTCCCAATTTGTATGTTTCTTCCTGTAGTTACCTTATGTAGTGCTGCCATTGTGGTTGCAAAATAGATGGACCTGAAGATTTCTGGCTTTCAGTGTGAGACAGCAGATGGCCTTGCAGGATCATCTGATGCAGCTCTGACGCTAGAAATCTCAGCTTTGAATTGCACCATCTCAGCATGGGCAAAGTCAGTCTGTACTACAGATGGCAGGCAATAGCAATGGCACTGGTGGATGGGCAGTAATGGGAGATAAAGCTTATCTAAGGAGAGAAGACATTAGGTTAATCCTCCACAGTCACTATCATTCCCACATGCAGTGCATCAATCATAACAAGTTGGAGGATAGATTCTTGAACTGTTGTGGCATGCTGCAAACCCCTTTATAATTATTTCCATTGCTGCAATGGTAACAAGTTTGAAGTTTGTGTAGCAGCAAACTCAGTTGGCATGAAAACATTATGGCCTTCCAAGATAAGATGAGCTTACATGACATCAGCGCAGAGCACACATGAATTGACACTGCAACAACCTCACACTGTCTTCACTCACACCAAATTCTACTCACCCATCACTCCTGTGTTCTCTGATTTACACTGGCTCCCAGGCAAACATGTCTTGATTTTAAAATTCTCATGTTTGTTTTCAAATACTTCCCTATTTTTTAAATCATCTCTTACAGCTCCAAAACATCTGTGCTCATCTAATTGTGGCCTTTTGAACACTCTGATTTTAATTTGTTCTCCACAGCCTTCAACTGTCCGGTCCCTAAACACTGGAACTTCATCTTTAAATGTCCATCCTTCCTTCCTTCAAGACGCTTCTCAGAGCATATCTCTTTGATTGAGAATTTTGGTCATCCACCCTGGTAATATCGTATATGGATCAGGGTCAAAACCTGTTTTATAATACACATGTAAGGGCACTTCGGACGTCTCTCTGTCCCTCAAACTGAAGATTACGATACTAATCATTTGTGGTGTTTAGTATGGTTTCGGTGGGTGTGTACATAACTGCTAAGGCTGATCTGCGCATGGAAAGTTCCACTACAACCATGACAGGATACGATAGATGTGGAGTTTCTCAACTGGGACCTTCTCTCCTGGCATTTTCTGTGTCTCTGACAAACACTTACGTTCAAAGGAAGCTGTACTGTTTGTTACGTGGCTGCATCCAGTTTAATTGATCATGGGTGAACTTCTTCAATAACTCAAAGTCAACATCAAAATTCCTAAGTAAAGCTTTTGGGCAGTCCCATTATGGTTCCTTTAATCACCATTACAGGGGCGGAAATGTGGCTCAGTAGTTAGCACTACCGGCTCAGTACCAAGGACTTGAGCTCAATTCCAGCCTCAGACAACTGTCTGTGTGGAGTTAGCATGTTCTGCCTGGGTTTCCCCTAGGTGCTCCAATTTCCTCCCATAGTCCAAAGACACACAGGCTAGTTGGATTGGACATGCTAAATTGCCTATAGTGTCTAGGGATGTGTAGGTTAGGTGGATTAGCCATGGGAAATGCAGATTTACAGGGATAAGGTAGGGTGATGAGTCTGGGTGGCTTCCTCAGAGAATTAGTGTACACTTGCTGGGCCAAATGGCCTGTTACCACACTGTAGGGATTCTATCATCAGTACATCAGAGACTCAGGCTCTCCTTAGAAAATTCGTATTGGTAAGCAAGTATCAGACATTCTAGCTACATGACCAGCCCAACTAGGTCGTGACTGTCTCAGTATGGTGTGGATAGATTAGAAACATTAATACATTAATATCAATGCATCAGTAAAATTTATTGCTGCAGTGGAAGCCAAGACATCGGATATCAGGCACTGCGTAATCATTGGGCTCACAAGTCTGCTAATGGAATTAATCACCACTTCCCCCTTCTACCTTATACGCACACCCCATGCCCAGCTGGTGCCAGATCTTCCAAGATATGGAACAACAAATGCAAGTTTTCTTTTAGGTTTTCCAATTCAGCAAGCACTTCATTGTGCATACTGATTAGATTTCTTCTTTCGGCAGTCCCACTGAACTTGCGATCCTAGTCCTCTGCAGCAAAACCCATGAACTGGCACCACCCTTGTCCATTGCCCTGACAACACAAAACTCATGCTTCATCCAGAATGCTGCTTAATATCTTGTAAAATTCATAGATGCCAATATCTCAGCTGGTGACTGAAAGTGAGTGACAAGTGTTTCTTTTTCATGACTGTCTTTCTGCTCTTCCACCACAGTGCACGTGAAAACAAAAAGGCACAAAGGAAGGAGAGAACGCAAAAGGTGCATGCTTATACTATCTATGCTTTGTAAATGGGAATAAAGACAGAGGTGATAAGTGGGAGTTGATAAATGAGAGATGAATGTGAGCAGGTTTAATTATTAAGGACACCATAATCTTTAAATAAATACTTGACAGTACAATGATGATTCTATCCCTGCCACAGCTTCAACCATAGCTGCTATAATTGTCCACAACTTCCTTTGTCAGATTAAGGACATTAAGGATCTGCCATCAGTCAGGTGCTGATGCCTGTGGTCATGTGTCATCTTGCCTTGCAAAAAAGCAGGTGGTAGTGTGTTATTAAATGTGGCCCAATGTGTTTGGGTGATGTGGTTGTCATGATTGAATAGCAAACAGTGCAAGCTGAAAGATGTGATGAGTCTTGCAGAAGACTAAGTGTATGAGGATGAAGTAAGGTTATGTCAGGTATGAGTTGAGACTAGTACAGACTATTTATTGATGAAATACGGGTGTGGTGCATCGAGGAGTGAGTGAAACATGATGGTGCAGTTGTTGGAAATTGGCTTTTGAAAGTACATTCATTGATCTTGAGTACTCATGAACTATCTCTGCACCTTTTACAGCACTGCATCTAAGCCTTCCAGGTTAGACCTGGTATTGCTCATCATGGCTATCTTTGCCTTTGTTAAGTTTGTACTTATTTAAAAAAAATTCATTCACATGTTGTTAGATTCATCCACTAGGCCAGCAATTATTGCCCAGGCCTAGATGACCTTGAAACATTGATTGTGATCTGTGTTCATCAACTGTAGATGGTACATTCTGCTGTTCATCAGTGGTAAGTGTTTGAGCATATAGTGCCAATTGAGAGGGATACTTTGTCCTGAATGGTGTCAAGTTTGTTGAATTTTGTTGAAGATAGACTCATCTAAGCAATTGGGAAGTCTTCCATCACATCCCTGTCACGTAACTTGTAGTTGGTGGACAGGCTGTGGGGATTCAGGAGGCAAACTGCAGATTCCTAATTCTGACCTGTTCTCTACTCAGTTTCTGGCCAGCGTGTTGATAGTAGGGGATTCACCAATATTCATGTCACTGAATGTCATAGGGTGATGGGTTTCTTCTTCTGTTGGGAGATGGTCACTACCACAGTGGTAATGTTCCTCCTCTGAGTCAGGAGGCCCAAATTCAAGTCCCATCTGCTCCACAGATGTGACATAACATCTCTCTGAACAGGTGGATTAGAAAAGGTCTGTATATGGCTCAATAGGGGCAATCCCTGCACCTGTTTACAGACATGAGATTGCAGCCTTTCGTTATGCCAATTTAATGTAAAAGGAACGGAAGAAATTGAAATTAAAAATTAACTTTAAAATGTTCTTATTGTAAGTAAATCATGCTGGCATTATATGATCATGAGTTTCTTCAAGATTTGTGCACCAATCTCAAATTACATGAAATACTGCCAACTCAATGTGCTTAGTCACTGCCAATGCTCTAACATTGGTATTTTATGAAAACCCAAAATGTACAAATGTGAACATTGTAGAGGAGGAATGGCACAAAAATGAAAATAAAATCAAGATTCCTTGCATTAGCAACAAATGAAGAAACAAGTTTTAAATTTTTTTTTCTTAATTGAAAGAAGTTTTATTTTTTAAAGTTCAATAATTTAAATTTAAATAGGGGAAGACATTGTGAATGACCATTACTCAAACATCAAAGCAGTTTGGTAAATTTATTATAAAACCTGAAACAGCAGCAGTCCTTAAAATCTACAATATGGCCTGAAAAAGGGAAAGCTCCTTTGTTTTCAACACTGATTTTGTTCAAATGTATAATTATGCTGTCATTTAACTTAAGGGAATTACATGGAAAAGATATATTTGTATCTGGTTTGGTCCTATGAACTGAAAAGAGTAAAAGGTTTTAAAAACTTCAGTCTCAAGATATGGATGTCTCTGGCAAATCCAACATTTATTGCACATCCATTTGCCCTCGAGCCACTTGTGCTTGTGAGCTGCCTTCTTGAACTGTTGTGTGTATACTTAGTGCTTTTATGAAGGGAATTCCAAGCTTTTAAACCCAGGAACTGTAAAAGAACAGCAGGAATATTCCATTGGGTTAGTATCTGTCTTGGAAGGAAACTGGCATGTGATGGTCCTCCCAATGGCTATTCCACCCTTGTCATGAGTATGCACAGGAGTGTGTGTGTTGGGGGGTTTTTGAATAAGGTGGGCATGAAGAGGTTGTCATTGAGGGCTGTGGATCTTTACTTCATGGCGTTTAGATGGATGAAAGGAAATCTCATTGAAAATGACAGAATACTTAGAGACATGGTTAGATTAAACATCTTCTCCATGTTCCAATAACAGGAGAGACCAGGAGCCAAAGGTGCATTATCAGAACGAAGGGACGATTTTTTACAACGGAGATGAGGAGGAATTTTGTCAGCCAGAGGGTGGCAAATCTGTGGAACTCAGAGCAGGAGAATGGGTTTGACAAACATATCAGCTACAATCGAACGATTGAGCAGATTCGATGGGCTGAATGGCCTACTTCTCCTTCTATACATCGCAATTTTATGGGTGGTGGAGATAATGGTCAAGATGGTGGATGGAATGCTAATCAATCAGGCTGCTTTGTCCTGTACAGGGAAACTGCTAGATTTTCTCTTATTCAAGGTGGTGACACATAAACAAAGTCTTCAAAATTGAGTTTGATTGAATAATATTCATTCCAAGAGGACAAATTAAGTACTGTCACAGCCCACTGGAATGGGATAACTGAACATCTGGAATTTAAGATTGCGAACATTAAGTAAAATCTACTCATGTCAGCTGAAGCAAGTTGAAAGCTTGGACTGGTAACCTTGCATGTTGCATTGTCTATAGTGGGCTTTGCTGGTAAATACTCAATTGGATACACAGGTGTTTTTACTGGTGGTGGTAGTTAGTTTAAAAAATAGTAGCCTTACAAGTGCCAGGAGAGATGTGCAGCATGTCACAGGCAATGAAGCAACTGATTGCCAAACAAATCCTAGCAGATTACATAAATGTTTTTACAGATCTTGGACGTCTTCCTGGTGAATATCTAGAACTGAATGGGAGGGTGAGACCAATGCAGCATCTGCCAAGAGAGTTCCAATTTCCCTGAAGTCCAGCCTGAAATAGAAGACAGAATAGCCAGTAAAGGGAATGCAAATCAAAAAGTGACAACTCCTACAAACTGTATTCACAGTGCAGTATAATAAAAACTTGGAAAACTGACAGTATGCATAGATCCAATGGATCTCACAAAGTTTTGAAGAGATCTTATTACCTCACACAAACCATTGAAGAAATTTTGCCAAAAATTGCTGAGATGAGAGGTTTTTACTACTCTTGATATGAAGGATAGTTATTGACAAGTGAGGCTGACTGAAAGCAACAGTTCTCTAACTGCATTCCAGATGCTGGTCAGGAGATACCAATGCTTGCAAATTCCACAATCCACTGCTCTGGAAGACTATCAACATTGACAGCATTAGGTAGACTGTCATCTTCCCAGAGTGAAAGGATATAATAGATGCTTTACAAGACTGTGGATTTGGAAATACAATGCCAGAAGTCATCATTGACAGCAATCAGAATTTAGGGCAACTGCTACAGTCTGATTGCCAGGTGAACTGGGAGTTTGACAAAAAAAAATGGAATTAAAGTTGTCTGAAATTATATATGTAAGTCATGTACTGAGAGTATAAAAGGACTTCACCAAGATCTCAACAAGATGAGAGCTGTGGATGATGGAATGACTGATAGTTGTGAAAGCAATGAAACGATATGTGAGTTTTGTAAACTATTCAGCACAATGCTTGTCTAATTTGACATTACAGAGTGTGAACCTCTACACAGCTTCACTACCAAGAATATGCCATGGAATCAGGGGAAAAAGCACGCTTTACCAGAATCAAATAACTAATGACAACAACACCTGTGGTAAGGTACTGAAATGTCAAAGATAAGTCCCCCTCCAGTGTGATGTCAGAAAAACAAGACTTGCAGCAAACTTTATGCAGCGAGGATAACCCGATGCAACAGCAATCGGGACACTGATAGAAACGGAATTCATTCAGATTGAGTGTGTGTGTTTGGCCAATGCTTTTGCTTTTAATCAATAACTATTTTAGAGAGATAAAGTGACAACTGAGTCCGAACACAAAGACACTTCAAAGCAATTACCGCAAATTGCAAATGCTTGAAAGCAGATAGAAACAAAGAATGTTAATTCATTTACAGAGACATCATCAAGCTGAGGTACAAGCAATGTGCATTGCCAACATGCTGCTGAGAGCACCAGTTCCTTTGAAGAATGTTGAGAATTCCAAGACAGAGTGTGAAATCTTCTGAATTTGAAGAGATGATGTGCTTTGCTTGATGTGCTCCGAAAGTCATCAACCCAGAAGAGACACTGAATCTGAAAGACATTCGTCTTACTCAAGGTAAGCAAACTATGCAATAAAAAGCTACTCTCCAAGTGCTATAGGACATAGTGATGAAAGAGTGGGCTGAAAGCATCAAGACATAGCTAATGCTCTAAAAATAGTACTGGGCATACAGGGATAGCCCACAATGGCTTCTTATACAAAGGAAATAGTCACATCCCTAAGAAGATTACAAATGAGGTACAGAAGCATATCCAGCCAAGTCTTCAAGGAATTGAGTCTAGTCTGAGAAAGACAAAGAGAGGTGGTCTATTGGTAAACATGAGCAACGAGATTAACAAACACAGGGATTAACAAACACATGCCAAGCTAAGCAAGCTAAACAGCTGCTTAAGATATGTTAAGTCCAAGTCAGGCAATGGATGAAGCTTCAAGTTGACTTCTTTAGTTTTACAATAACTGATTATCTTGTCACCACCACTTATTATTCAATGACTGTAGGCCAGGTGACATCAATGAGTACCAGTGAGTCTGTAGAATGTTTGAAAGCACATTTCAGTCATCATGGCATTCTGGACATTGTGATGAGTGATAATTGCCCTCCAGTCAAGAGTGACGAGTTTAGCTGCTTCACAAATGATTGGAAAATTTAACACCATACATCAACTCTACACTATCTCCAGTCAAACTGGAAGACAGAGGCAGCACTGAAAAATTGCCAAAAGGATCAGACAGAAAATCAAACAAACGTTTGCAAGGCAATCCTTGAGTGAAGGCATAAATCTAGTGAAGACATATAATGCAATCTAATCCAAAGGCCAGGGGTCAGGCCGCACCCAAACTATCCTTCCGAAACCAAAACCCTAATTAAGCTAGAAGTATTAACAGGCCTAAGTGACAAAATCAAGGTGAAATGACAGAAAGCAAAATTTCATTTTGATAACAACTGTGAAGTTATTGCCAAAGCTCAGCATCAGAGGACCAGTCATATTGCAAATAGTGCCCTCACCCATGTTGATGCTCTGGTGAAGAAAGCACTACAATGCTTCTACTTCCTCAGGAGGTGAAGGAAATTTGGCCTGTCTGTAAAGACTCTTACCAATTTTTATAGATGGACCATAGAAAGGATTCTATCCAGATGCATCACAGCTTATTGTGGCAGCTGCTGTGCCCAGGACCATCAGGTACTTCAAAGAGTTGTGAACATAGCCTGATCAATCATGCAAGCCAATCTTCCATCCATTGATTCTATCTATACTTCTACTGCCTCGGAAAGTCATCCAATATAACCAAAGATGTCTCCCAGTCGGGTTATAATCCCTTCCAACCACTTCAACCGGGCAGAAGGCACAAAAGCTTAAATACACCCACCAACAGATTCAAGAACAGTTTCTTCCCCACTGTTATTAGACTTCAGAATGGACCTCTCAAATTTCAAGTTTAATGTTGACCTCGCTCCTTATGCATCTTCTCTGCAGCCCTAACATTGGACTCCTTGCTCTGTTCTATTACCTTTATGCACTTTATATGGTATAATTGGCCTGCACTGCAAGCAAAACAAAACTTTTCACTGTATCTAGGTACATGTGACAATAATAAATCAAATCAAATACTCTATGCTCTCAATGAAAGCCCCGGTGGTAACTTGGGACCTGTGTACAGCAGTTATCTCCTCAATTGTACACAGTTAAAACAGAAAACACAAATATCTATATCACAACAACCATTGAGAAGCTGTGTTGTCTTGACTACAGATAGCAGATCAGAAGAAATGATCTCCCCTCATGCACAGTATACAGGACTACCATGAGTGCCAGAGGTCCACTATTCCTCAGCAACTTAAGTGGATCAGCAAAAACAGTCATCATGCAAATTACGCTCTCCAGAAAGGAAACGTCACCCGAGTAATGAGCAAATAAGCAAGAGAAAGCAAATTATAATGCACATGCATATCATTAGGAGACGTACAGTTTAAAGTCTATGAATGCAATACATGTGCAGAGACTAACAGAAATGAAGTTGACTAGAGTTAACACAATTTATTGTTATGAATAATGATAATTTTCTTCATAACTGTGGATATTGGGTAACTTGCATATAACTTGTAGCTGCAAATATGTGCAGTCTGTTGGGGGGCTCACTAACACTATTTGTTATTGTCACACTTGAAACAATGGCTAACAATAGAAGTGCATACCCAACAAATCACATCAAAACTCTGCACTCCTGCCACATCCAGCTGTGAATAATTACTTAACATTCAGGGAACGAGGCTCCATGAATAATCCCATCCTGAACAATGTTGCAAAACATAAGTGAAAAAGATAATGCTGAAGCATTTGCATCCATCTTCAGCTAGGGGTGCTGGGAGGATGATCTATCTTGGCCTCTTTCTAAGTAGGCCAGCATCACAGACGCCAGTTTTCCAGCAATTTGATTCACTCCAGATGATATCAAGAAATGGCTAAAGGCACTAGGTATGTAAAGATGATGGGCGCTGACAACATTTCGCTTGTAGTACAAAAGAGTGTGATCCAGAACTTGCCGTGCCCTGAGCCAAACTGTTGCATATCTGAACAATCATTCCACTGTAATTTGCAGATAATAGATGTAGCTCCACTGGATCAGCTTGGCTAAGGGACCAGCTAATTCTGGAGCACAGCACGCCTTCTGGGATGAAAACTAAATAATACAAGGGCCCGAGCCTACATCCAGGGCCAACAATGGCGCCTCATTGCATTGTCTCTTATGCCATCTTTGTTCCTAACTTATCACTAAGATCAAGTTCATCAGATATCTTTTATCATCACCACATCTGACAAATAACCAAAACTGTGCAGTTGTAATGATAGTAAAATAGTTAGCTTTGTAAGTGTAAAGATTGTGAATACTATCAGCAATTTTTGGCATCAGTCCATAACCAATTAAAAGTGAAAATTGTCTATGATTCTTTCCTCTTATAGAATAACATGCTGAAGTCACTGGAGATTGAAATCTTTTGGAAATCATTGATCTCCCCCTTTTTGATGAACTACTGCCATTAAAAATCTTTGCCATGATGCTTTGTTAATAAAATTTAGTTTGGTTTTTTAATGGAATAATAAACCATACCTACTTAAGAGGAGACTCTCCAGTCCTAGCAAACTATACTTGTGGCAATTTCAGTTTTTGTCATGCAAATAAAAATATAGTACTTCATCTTTTAGCTTGTCTGCCTCTATGTCTCAATGCTTCCTTCTCTCATATATTTTGAAAAAGTGCAGGATATCAGTGCATTACACGTCCTTGTTTGCTGTCTGTGTTTCTCCATTTCTGTAGGCTTGGAGGTCCTCTTGACCTAGCATCTGACTCAAACTAATTTTGGAAAAGGTGAAATTCATGCCACAAAAATTGCCAGGTCTTTGAGAACAGCTTTCTGTGGAGATCAGTGACAACAGCTATGCCAATTTGCTGCTAATGGAAAAAACTATCCAAGTATATTTTGCAAACCACTTTTCAAAGGGATCAAGGTGATAGATGTTAAAATCAAATAAAATGTTCCCATTTTTTGCACTATAGATAGAAATCAAACTAAGCCTCATGTATTTCCGTGATAAACTAATTAGATTCTAGAAGGAACATTGTGTAGGTAAAATGGCATTTCAACAGTGAAGACTGATCATTCAAAATTAATTTCTTGGAAATTATTACTCTTGGATTTAAATTACATGACACTTTCCATCATTATTAAATTAACAAATTTGAATGATTCTAACTCTAAGTAACGTAGACTAAAATTAATTACAAAATGATTTGCTAAATCAAAGTGATGTGCTTTGTGATCCTTCTGAACATCTTAACACTGTGCAGAATATTGTTTTGACACAGTATTTTTAAAAACTGAATCTGGTAGAATATTCAATCACAGTACCTCTTTTATAATTATTGCTCATAAATGCTATAAGTCACCACTGTGGAAAGAGTTTCTGTAAAATTCTTTATTGTAACTGCAGGAAATCCAGTGGAAACTACAAGAATGAGACACAAATCCAATTGTGTCAATATTACAATGCTAAAGAAGAATATGTTGAAGGGGTCACAAGAAGAACAGAAGGATGAAACTCGTGTGCTGCTTAAACATTGGCATTTACTGATTCAGCTGAACAGTCTGCTTCTGTGCTACATGAACTGAAACAGGGATTTTATGAGCATGGCAGGCACGCGCCTGGGCTCATCGTGGAAAAAGATACAAGGTGAGATGTTGAGAGATTGCAGGAATGAGTAGGGAATGGCTCTCAAATTTACCAAATCCTTAATAGGTCAATAATGACAAACATAACTCAGGAATTGGACTTACTATACAAGGCAAGTCAGGATCGAGTAAATGACTGCAGACTAGTGCACAGAGTAAGACAAGACAGGCACAAGCTGCGCCGAAAAGCATGAAACATAAGCATTGGTTCCAAAAACTTCAAATGGCAGAAAATATAAGCACTGATACTAAAAGCTTCAATAGGCATTTAGAATCACAGAATCATGGAACCTCTATAGTGTGGTGTAAAAAGAAACAGAATAGTGAAAGTAAATGTTGGCCCTTTAGAAAATGAAAATAGTGAGGTAATAATGGGAAACTCAGAAATGGCAGAGATGCTAAACAATATTTTGTCTCTGTTTTTACAGTAGAAGCAATTTTTTTCCCAAAAAACTGCAGTTACTACAGAGGAACATGGTGAAATTACTATAACTAAGGAGAAGGTATTAAGTAAACTAATGGAATTAAAGACAGGTAAGTCCCCGGGGCTAATGGCCTGCACCTTGAGTAGCAGCAGAGATATTTAATTTCTTTCAAACAGACTCCCTACAATGTGGAAGCAGGCCATTTGGTCCATTTTTTCCACACTCACCCTCCAAATAGCATCCCTCTCTCTTCCTTATCCCTGTAACCCAGCTACTCCACCTAACCTATACACCCATGGGCACTATGGGCAATTTACTACAGCCAATCCATCTAAGCTGCACATCTTTGGGCTCTGGAAGGAAATTGGAGTGCCTAGAGGAAACCCATGCAGACATGGGGAGAATGTACAAAGTCCATGCAGACTGTTGCCCAGGGCTGGAATCGAACCCTGGTGCCTTGCAGGGTGAGGCAGTAGTGCTAACCACCGAACCACCAGATGTATCAGTTATGATTTTTGAAAATTCTCAGCAATAATACTAGTGGATGGGAAACATGCTAATGTGATACCCTTATTCAAAAAGGGTGGGAGGTAAAAAGTGGGAAATTATAGACCAGTTAGTTTGACTCTGTAGTGGGGAAGTCACTAGAGTCAATCATAAAGGAGAAGATAACTGAGTACTCGGAGAAACAAAGCTCAATTCATCAGTGTCAACACGCATTCCAAAACCTTCCCACTCATCCCCGCCTCCCTAACCTGCTCCTCCTCTCACCTATCCCCTCCTCCCACCTCAAGCCGCACCCCTTGACCTGTCCGTCCTCCCTGGATTGACCTATCCCCTCCCTACACTCACCTTTACTGGCTCCATCCTCGCCTCTTTGACCTGTCTGTCTCCTCGCCACCTATCTTCTCCTCTATCCATCATTGATCTGCCTCCCCCTCTCTCCCTATTTATCTAAGGACACCCTTCCCCTCCCCCATTTCTGATGAAGGGTCTAGGCCGGAAACTTCAGCTTTCCTGCTCCTGAGATGCTGCTTGGCCTGCTGCGTTCATCCAGCTCTACACCTTGTTGTCTTGGATTCTCCAGCATCTGCAGTTCCCATTGTCTCTGATATAGTTTCATGAAGAGCAAGTTATGCTTGACAAACTTGCTGGAATTTTGTGAGGATGAAAACAACAAGGTTGATAATGGGGATCAGGTAGATAGGGTATATCTAGACCGTTAGAGGGCGCTGTATAAAAGACTGATCTGGAAGATTAATCCCAGGTGATTAAGAGTAGAATATTGGCTTGGATGGAGGATTGGCTTACTGATAGAAAACAGACGGTTAGGATAAATGGGTCCTTCTCTGGATGGCAAATTGTAACTACTGGGTAACTAGTTCAGTTCTCGGACCTCAGCTACTTACAATGTTTATAAATGATATGCAAGCAGAGACAGCGTAATATAACAAAGCTTGCAAATGATACTAAAATATATAGGAAAGCAGGCAGTGATGAGGAGATAAAGAGTTTATAGATGAATATTAATATTGTAGGAACACTGAACAGAATCTGGTAGATACAGCTTAATGTGGATAAGTTGTCCAGTTTGGCAAGGAAAACAAAAGGGCAAATTATTACTTAAATCGGAAGCAAATTCAAAATGCATCAGTGCAAAGGAATCTGGGCATCTTTGTGCATGAATTGCAGAGATTGGGAATTCAGGTGCAGCATATAATAAGAATCAAATAGAATACTGGCACAGATTGCAAAAGGACTCTATTATAAAAGTAGTTTTGTTACACGTTTCAAAGATGTTCGTGAGACCACATGTGGAATATTGTGCCCAGTTCTGGTCTCGTTACTTGATCAACAATGTGGTCGTACTGGATGCAGCTTAGACGTCGTTCACAAAATTGATTCCACCAATGAAAATGCTATTGAATGAGGAGCAGTTGAATATGTTGGACTTGTACTTGCTGGAATTCAGAAGAATGAGGGGGGGGGTCTGATTAAGCTATATAAAACTCTAACGGGGATTGATAAGGTGGACATTGAACAGATGTTCTCCCTTGTGAGAGAGTTTTGAGCAAGAAGACATAGATATAGACCGCTTCATAAGTTAGGTTCATAAGTGAGATAAGGAGAAACTATTTCTCTCAGAGGGTTGTGAACAGAATGTAGAACATAGAACAGTGCAGCACAGTACAAGCCCTTCGGACCACAATGTTGTGCAGAACTTTTACCCTAAGCCTAATGTCTACCTAACCTCTACCCCTACCTAATACCATCATCCATATGCCCATCTAATAGCCGCTTAAATGCCCCTAATGAGGCCGACTCTACTACTCTCTCCGGCAATGCATTCCACACCCCTACCACTCTCTGAGTAAAGAACCTACCTCTGACGTCTCCCTTATATCTACCTCCACTCACATTAAAACTATGCCCCCTCGTAATCGCTACCTCCACCCTAGGAAAAAGTCTCTGGCTGTCAACTCTATCGTACCTCTGATCATTTTGTACACCTAAATCTTTGGAATCTGTGGAACTCACTGCCACAGAATGTGGTGGAGGCAGGATCAATAAAAAGTAAGTACATATGTTTTTGATGAAAAGCAGGATAAAGGGCTATGGGGAACGGACACGAAAGTGGAGTTGTGACCAGGATATAAGCAGCCATGATCATATTAAATACCAGAGTGGGCTTGAAGGGTTGAATTTGCTACTCTTGTTCCTAATTCCCATGTTCCCATGTATGCCGAATGCAGGGGGTTACATATCTGATTCACAGAATGCGTTACAGCAACTCAAGTTTACTTCAACAGCTGTTCCCCCCCTCCACCCCGCAAACTCCATCAATAAAAGGACAAGAGCAGAAATGCAATGGGATCACTCTCCCTCGATGTCCACCTCCAAATCACATACCATCCTGAAATGGAGAGAAGTTACTCCATTGAATGTGCATTGGAGGCCAAAAGCACCTGTAATTCTGGTAGAATTGCTGGGATCGTGGATATGGATTTTGAGAGCTGCGGTAATAATGACAAAATACTGGAAATACTGAACAAGTCTGATAGCACAGTAGACACAATAATTGAGTTAGAACCACATAGCCATAGTTAAAATATCAATATAGAAAGATCGACTCACAGCATTGTGTCTGTTCTAGGGGAAACAGTCCAAGCCAATGCAATGTTTCCACATTCCCTGGCAACTTTCTTGCAAATCTGTTCTGTATCCTCTCTAAGGCAATCATTCCCTTCTGTAATTTGGTGATCAAAACTACCAAAAACTGTAGTTGAGGCCTAACCAGTGTCTTAGATCGAGTATGCAATCCCTGCTCTCATAGTCAATACCTCACCCAACTGAGGTAAGCAGCCCATTTGCCTTCTTTAGCACGTTATATACCTGTCTTCAGGGATCGATTGACATGCACACCAAGGTCTCTCACATTCTCCAAGCCTTTCTATCACCTCTTGTTAATGTTTAAAATTGATGATCTTTCATGAGAAAGAAGCTATATGGTTTGGACCATAAGCTTTTTGAGCAGGTCAAAATTATTATAACATGCGGATTATCTTCATTATCAAAGACAAGTCTGTCTGTGCAGTAATGCTGCGTTGTTGCATTAGGGTGCAACTGGAAATTGATGAAACAGGGAGTTAGGCAATAAAGGGAGAAGGAAGAGGGAGGAGGTGATCAGTCACTCTTTTTCTCTCATTGGCAAATATTTCTGATTTTTAATATCCAAATAAGGTCTTGGGAAATTTGGGCACAATGGAAAAGAGGAGTTGGAGGGAAGGGCACTGAGGCTGAGCAAGAAATAAATGTTAAAACCAAGGCTCATGTCCTACATGTTTACCTGGAAGCCCAGGCAAGAGGCAGACAGAGAGAGAGGGACAGAGGGACAGAGGGACAGAGGGACAGAGGGAGAGAGGGACAGAGGGAGAGAGGGAGAGAGGGACAGAGGGACAGAGGGAGAGAGGGACAGAGGGACAGAGGGACAGAGGGACAGAGGGACAGAGGGACAGAGGGAGAGAGGGAGAGAGGGAGAGAGGGAGAGAGGGAGAGAGGGAGAGCGGGAGAGCGGGAGAGCGGGAGAGCGGGACAGAGGGACAGAGGGACAGAGGGACAGAGGGACAGAGGGACAGAGGGACAGAGGGAGAGAGGGACAGAGGGAGAGAGGGAGAGAGGAAGAGAGGGACAGAGGGACAGAGGGAGAGAGGGACAGAGGGAGAGAGGGACAGAGGGAGAGAGGGACAGAGGGAGAGAGGGACAGAGGGACAGAGGGACAGAGGGACAGAGGGACAGAGGGAGAGAGGGACAGAGGGACAGAGGGAGAGAGGGACAGAGGGACAGAGGGAGAGAGGGACAGAGGGAGAGAGGGACAGAGGGACAGAGGGACAGAGGGACAGAGGGAGAGCGGGAGAGCGGGAGAGCGGGACAGAGGGACAGAGGGACAGAGGGACAGAGGGACAGAGGGAGAGAGGGAGAGAGGGAGAGAGGGAGAGAGGGAGAGCGGGAGAGCGGGAGAGCGGGAGAGCGGGAGAGCGGGAGAGCGGGAGAGCGGGACAGAGGGACAGAGGGACAGAGGGACAGAGGGACAGAGGGACAGAGGGAGAGAGGGAGAGAGGGAGAGAGGGAGAGAGGGAGAGAGGGAGAGAGGGACAGAGGGACAGAGGGACAGAGGGACAGAGGGACAGAGGGACAGAGGGACAGAGGGACAGAGGGACAGAGGGAGAGAGGGAGAGAGGGAGAGCGGGAGAGCGGGAGAGCGGGAGAGAGGGACAGAGGGACAGAGGGACAGAGGGACAGAGGGAGAGAGGGAGAGCGGGAGAGCGGGAGAGCGGGACAGAGGGACAGAGGGACAGAGGGACAGAGGGACAGAGGGACAGAGGGACAGAGGGAGAGAGGGACAGAGGGACAGAGGGACAGAGGGAGAGAGGGAGAGAGGGAGAGAGGGAGAGAGGGAGAGAGGGAGAGAGGGAGAGAGGGACAGAGGGACAGAGGGACAGAGGGAGAGAGGGAGAGAGGGAGAGAGGGAGAGAGGGAGAGAGGGAGAGCGGGAGAGCGGGAGAGCGGGAGAGCGGGACAGAGGGACAGAGGGACAGAGGGACAGAGGGACAGAGGGACAGAGGGACAGAGGGAGAGAGGGAGAGAGGGACAGAGGGACAGAGGGAGAGAGGGACAGAGGGAGAGAGGGAGAGCGGGAGAGCGGGAGAGCGGGAGAGAGGGACAGAGGGACAGAGGGACAGAGGGACAGAGGGACAGAGGGAGAGAGGGAGAGCGGGAGAGCGGGACAGAGGGACAGAGGGACAGAGGGACAGAGGGACAGAGGGACAGAGGGAGAGAGGGAGAGAGGGAGAGAGGGAGAGAGGGACAGAGGGACAGAGGGACAGAGGGAGAGAGGGAGAGAGGGAGAGAGGGAGAGCGGGAGAGCGGGAGAGCGGGAGAGCGGGAGAGCGGGACAGAGGGACAGAGGGACAGAGGGACAGAGGGACAGAGGGACAGAGGGAGAGAGGGAGAGAGGGAGAGAGGGACAGAGGGACAGAGGGACAGAGGGACAGAGGGACAGAGGGACAGAGGGAGAGCGGGAGAGCGGGAGAGCGGGAGAGCGGGAGAGAGGGACAGAGGGACAGAGGGACAGAGGGACAGAGGGAGAGAGGGACAGAGGGACAGAGGGACAGAGGGACAGAGGGACAGAGGGACAGAGGGACAGAGGGACAGAGGGAGAGCGGGAGAGCGGGAGAGCGGGAGAGCGGGAGAGCGGGAGAGCGGGACAGAGGGACAGAGGGACAGAGGGACAGAGGGACAGAGGGACAGCGGGAGAGCGGGAGAGCGGGAGAGCGGGACAGAGGGACAGAGGGACAGAGGGACAGAGGGACAGAGGGAGAGAGGGACAGAGGGACAGAGGGACAGAGGGACAGAGGGAGAGAGGGAGAGAGGGAGAGAGGGAGAGCGGGAGAGCGGGAGAGCGGGAGAGCGGGAGAGCGGGACAGAGGGACAGAGGGAGAGAGGGAGAGAGGGAGAGAGGGAGAGAGGGAGAGAGGGACAGAGGGACAGAGGGAGAGAGGGAGAGAGGGAGAGCGGGAGAGCGGGAGAGCGGGAGAGCGGGAGAGAGGGACAGAGGGAGAGAGGGAGAGAGGGAGAGAGGGACAGAGGGACAGAGGGACAGAGGGACAGAGGGACAGAGGGACAGAGGGAGAGAGGGAGAGAGGGAGAGAGGGACAGAGGGAGAGAGGGAGAGAGGGAGAGAGGGAGAGAGGGAGAGAGGGAGAGAGGGACAGAGGGACAGAGGGACAGAGGGAGAGAGGGAGAGAGGGAGAGAGGGAGAGAGGGACAGAGGGAGAGAGGGAGAGAGGGAGAGCGGGAGAGCGGGAGAGCGGGAGAGAGGGACAGAGGGACAGAGGGACAGAGGGACAGAGGGACAGAGGGACAGAGGGAGAGAGGGAGAGAGGGAGAGAGGGAGAGAGGGAGAGAGGGAGAGAGGGACAGAGGGAGAGAGGGACAGAGGGAGACAGGGACAGAGGGAGAGAGGGAGAGCGGGACAGAGGGACAGAGGGACAGAGGGACAGAGGGAGAGAGGGAGAGAGGGAGAGAGGGATAGAGGGAGAGAGGGAGAGAGGGAGAGAGGGACAGAGGGACAGAGGGAGAGAGGGACAGAGGGAGAGAGGGACAGAGGGAGAGAGGGAGAGCGGGAGAGAGGGACAGAGGGACAGAGGGACAGAGGGACAGAGGGAGAGAGGGAGAGAGGGACAGAGGGACAGAGGGACAGAGGGACAGAGGGACAGAGGGACAGAGGGAGAGAGGGAGAGAGGGAGAGAGGGAGAGAGGGAGAGAGGGAGAGAGGGCGAGAGGGCGAGAGGGACAGAGGGCGAGAGGGCGAGAGGGCGAGAGGGACAGAGGGACAGAGGGACAGAGGGACAGAGGGACAGAGGGACAGAGGGACAGAGGGACAGAGGGACAGAGGGACAGAGGGAGAAGGGAGAGAGGGAGAAGGGAGAGAGGGAGAAGGGAGAGAGGGAGAGAGGGAGAGAGGGAGAGAGGGAGAGAGGGACAGAGGGAGAGAGGGACAGAGGGAGAGAGGGACAGAGGGACAGAGGGACAGAGGGACAGAGGGACAGAGGGACAGAGGGACAGAGGGACAGAGGGACAGAGGGACAAGTGTGAGGGGGGAAGAAGAGTGAGACACAGAGTGGGGGAGACGTAAGGGGGGGGAAGAGAGCGAGACAGAGCGAGAGAGAGAGAAGGGGAGAGCGAGACAAAGCGAGAGAGAGAGAGAAGGGGAGAGCGAGAGAGAGAAAAGGGGAGAGCGAGACAGAGCGAGAGAGAGGGAAGGGGAGAGCGAGACAGAGCGAGAGAGGGGGAAGGGGAGAGCGAGACAGAGCGAGAGAGGGGGAAGGGGAGAGCGAGACAGAGCGAGAGAGAGGGAAGGGGAGAGCGAGACAGAGCGAGAGAGAGGGAAGGGGAGAGCGAGACAGAGCGAGAGAGAGGGAAGGGGAGAGCGAGACAGAGCGAGAGAGAGGGAAGGGGAGAGCGAGACAGAGCGAGAGAGAGGGAAGGGGAGAGCGAGACAGAGCGAGAGAGGGGGAAGGGGAGAGCGAGACAGAGCGAGAGAGGGGGAAGGGGAGAGCGAGACAGAGCGAGAGAGGGGGAAGGGGAGAGCGAGACAGAGCGAGAGAGGGGGAAGGGGAGAGCGAGACAGAGCGAGAGAGGGGGAAGGGGAGAGCGAGACAGAGCGAGAGAGAGGGAAGGGGAGAGCGAGACAGAGCGAGAGAGAGGGAAGGGGAGAGCGAGACAGAGCGAGAGAGAGGGAAGGGGAGAGCGAGACAGAGCGAGAGAGAGGGAAGGGGAGAGCGAGACAGAGCGAGAGAGAGGGAAGGGGAGAGCGAGACAGAGCGAGAGAGAGGGAAGGGGAGAGCGAGACAGAGCGAGAGAGAGGGAAGGGGAGAGCGAGACAGAGCGAGAGAGAGGGAAGGGGAGAGCGAGACAGAGCGAGAGAGAGGGAAGGGGAGAGCGAGACAAAGCGAGAGAGAGGGAAGGGGAGAGCGAGACAGAGCGAGGGAGAGAGAAGGGCAGAGCGAGGCAGAGCGAGAGAGAGAGAAGGGGAGAGCGAGACAGAGCGAGAGAGAGAGAAGGGGAGAGCGAGACAGAACGAGAGAGAGGGAAGGGGAGAGCGTGACAGAGAGAGAGAGAGAGAAGGGGAGAGCGAGACAGAGCGAGAGAGAGAGAGAAGGGGAGAGCGAGACAGAGCAAGAGAG